>NW_022589880.1:0-100952 GCF_004348235.1 Phoca vitulina
CTTTCTTTCTTTCTTTCTTTCTTTCTTTCTTTCTTTCTTTCTTTCTTTCTTTTCTTTCTTTCTTTCCTCCCTCCCTCCCTCCCTCCCTCCCTCCCTCCCTTCCTTCCTTCCTTCTTAGTACATACTCTGGAAATCTCTTTAGGGAGAGTCTATCTGTAGTAAACATTCTCAGTTTTATCAGACTTAAAATATCCTTATTTTTTGTTTTTGAAAGATTGTATTGCTGTTAATATTCTTCCAGTCTGACAATTTATTTTTCTCTCTGCACTTGAAAAGTAGGTTGCAACTGTCTACTGGATTTCATTATTCCTGGAGAAGTCAGCTAAAAGCCTAATGGTGGTTTTTCTGAAGGTCATTTATCTTTTCTTCCCGGCTGCTGTTTGATTACAGTGGGTCTACCTGGAGACCTTTTTTTTTTACACATATCCTGTTGGAATTTCTTGGGCTTTCTAATTTTGGGGGTCCATGTCTTTCATCAGTCCTGGACATTTTTTTTTTTTTTTTTAAGATTTTATTTATTTATTTGACAGAGAGAGACACAGCAAGAGAGGGAACACAAGCAGGCGAAGTGGGAGAGGGAGAAGCAGACTTCCCTCAGAGCAGGGAGCCCTATGCGGGGCTCGATCCCAGGACCCTGGGATCATGACCTGAGCTGAAGGCAGACGCATAATGACTGAGCCACCCAGGCACCCCAAGTCCTGGACATTCTTAAGGATGATTCTTTTCCCTATTCTTTCTACTATGTCTTTTTTGGACCTTCAATAAAATATGTGAAAAATGCACTCTTTAGCCTATGATTCTCTAACTCTTTGCTTATTATTTTCCACTATTTTCTATCTACATTACATAAAATTTCTTTGGACCTATCTTCCAGTTTAATAATTCTCTCTTCACTTATGATTAATTTGATTTATCTTCTGCCACTGAATGTCTAATTTAAATGATTACATATTTCATTTTTAGAATTTATATTTGGGTAGTTTTTAAATCTACTTTGTCTTATTTCATAGTCTATTGTACCTACTCTTCTTTTGATACCCTAACTTTATGTTTTCAAACATATTAAGCTTGCTTAGTTTATATTTGAGAACGATTCATATTTTTGCAGACCCAGTGGGTCTAATTGTACTCTTTCTTATTTCTGCTGATTCTTACAAAAGCTCGCTCCTTCATTCATTTTGGATCATATTTTATTATGATTCATGTTTTTAGCATCTTATGTGTGAGAATTCTTTGAGTCATAGTTTATAAATGTATTTTTCCAGAGACAACTCACACTTACACCTGATAGGTGCTTACCTATCAATTTGACCAACCCAGGAGCATTTTAAACTAAAATTCTGGCATGGTCATTTTCAGATCACACACAGCAACGCTATCTATTTTGGCTCTCGTTTATGTGAGAAATGTCTTGTGGTTAAGATTTCTTAGAGATGCCTGGTCCCTCCAACCAGAGCAGAGAAAGGGAAGATTCCTTTCTCTCTTTGTGAGGTGGTGGGTTATAATTTAGTTATTGTTTCACTGAGAGCTTTGCATGGTAAAATCTAGCCTTTGTGAAGAGATTTTGGATCATACTTCCTGCACTGTATGGGCACTACATTTGTCTTCTATTCCCTACATGCAGCCCGATAAACCAAAAAGTCTGGACATCCAAGGACAGCCTGATGTCCCCAGAAAATCCATCAAATTTAAGACTACTTACCTCTTTGCCTTAGTGTTTTCTAATCAATTTTAGCTTCTTAGCTAAATATTTTAATATTTAATATTAGCCTAGTTAATATTTTTAAAGCATACCTTGTCTATCTCTTGAAAACAGAAAAATTTTTTTATTTTAATTTTAAATGTTAATACAAATTAATCCACTAACTTCTCTCCTTCTTTAATATCATCACTTATTTTTTCTTAGCCTTATTCAGACAATCTGAAATTTAGTTACTTAAGATGCTATACAATAAATAATTTGCAGCTTCTTCTTGAAAAGTAATGTTTGACATGTTTCTATAAATATATCTTATGCTGTGGAATTTTAAGCCACTTTTCTTTCTGAGTCCTAAAACAAAACTCTGGAAAGTGACATCCACATCTCCTCCTTTCCAAATCTCCTAATTGTGGATACATTTCTATTTTTTCTACAAAAGGGTCTATAACTTTTAGCAGAACCTAAAATAAGTATGTAACCTTAAAAAAAAAGGTTAAGAATTGCTTATCTTAGAGGAATATCAACAATGAAAAAGGTTCACATTTATAGGAGAACTCTGGAAACTGTGTCTGGGAAAAGGGAATAAAAAATGTCCCATGAGAAACAGCATATATAGCTTTGTCCATCTATACATGTTTGTTTGCCTAACTAGAGATTGATTTGCCTATTTACACAGAATCAACATACACACATGCCCACACTCTATATATGCTTCTACGTGCTACTCTGTTAAAATGCAACAGTAAATGGGAATAAAGAATTGAGTTCCTGATAATAAATTTGCTTTAATGATGTCTATTTTTCTACCACAAGTTTAAGGTTAATAAGCCGCTTGATCTTCACTGAGAGAACCAAACCGGTCATTGCTGAGAAAAAAAGCCAGACAGCACTCCTAACTAAAATGGGTAATTCTAAACTAACATTACCCATCTTGACCTCCCCGCCAGGCTTGGCTCCAAGTGATTCGGCTGTTTCCATAAATCACATCTCCCTCCCAAAGACGAAGATATTTCAGATATTCAAAAGAATGTGGCGGGGCTTTGAAAGAATTTCGAAGAGAGCTCCAAAACATTCTGAGCAGAGGCAGCTGGTCGAGAAGCTCTATTATCTAGTCACTGCTGGGCAGGCAACAACGCTCGTTCAAGGGTTTGGGTGCCACTGGTTTCATGAGTCTCAATGTTTTATGTCACCTTATGCCTGTATATCTCAATATCATATATGACTGGAGAGTGGGCAACAAAGGAACTCGGAAGGCTGTTCTGCAGAAGGACCTTTAAATATGTTAGTATGCGAATACATCTCTGGGATAAGATGACACGGTGACATCTCGAGGGGCAGTGCCACTGGGATGGAGAGGTTTGGTTATGCACACTAGTAGAAGCAACATCCCTGACAATTGTTCCTAGGATACACTATGCCATAGTGTGTGTTTTTCTTCCTCGCATTAAAACCAAAAGCCTAGAATTGCCTGCTCTTTTCCTCTGGCAGCAAGACTCTAATGGGGTATTACAGACTCTAGTTCTCTTCTCCAAATATTGTTTTTAAAACAGAAAGTCTTATGTAACTTCCCCTGCAGGGTCTCTCTGGCCATCATTGTATATCTGGGAGGGAATCGTGGTACTTATGACAATGTAGCTGGTTAAAGGTTGAACACTGAAAATGAACAAGAGTCCTAAAAGCTGATTAAAAGTAACCCTGTGGATACTAAATGGTGGAGCACTCAGTGATTACTGAACAACGGACAGGCTGGCACCTAGACAGTGGAAACCCAAACAGTTGTACTGTAGATTTAAATTAAGACCGTTTAGAGAAGAGGAGGAAGAATCATCACACGAGTCACTGTGGCCTTGGGTGAGGTTCATATGAAATAAAAATATGACTGTGCTCCTTGATGGATTCCATGGCTTAAAATAATCAACATTAATACATTAAGCCAGAATTATTATTATTATTAATTATTATTATTATATCGTTACATGCAGGGTTACCTGGGCCACTTGAAAGACAGAGGAATAGCAAGCACAGGTCTAGAGAAGCAAAATCTGGACAACGTGAGACTCTAATAAAGTTACAAGTTATCTGAGAATGAACACTACTGTACCTGCTGCTTATCTCAGAGTCAAGGGAACATTCTCTGCAAATGGAGCATGGACTGAGCCTCATACCGTAAACTTCAAACCGCAGCAGGCTACATTAGTAATGACAACAATTAGTAACATAATCACCAACCTGTGCCCAGTATGTGTCAGGCACTGTTAGAGCACAGTACTTTAGATGTAGGACCCCCTTTAATCCACTCCACACCCTTACGGTGTATAATCACAATCATAACCATGACCATAGCACCACCTTATTACTGTACACCGTTTTCTAGTTCTATCATATATGGTCTTGTGGTTCTGCACCTTTTATAAGACAGGCAGGGCAGGAAACAATCATCTTTTGATAAATGACAAAACCTAAAATCAGAGAAGGTGGGTCCCCCCGTGCAAAGATGGGCAGTGAACAGGGATTATCTGCTGGGCTTCTTCCCAGTTTCCTACCATCACAATCCATTGGCAAAGGGTAAAAAGTAGGGGGTTACTTAACCAGGCTGATGGCTTAGCTGTCACTAAGCCCAGCAGAAGCCACGGCCTGGGCTGATGGCTGCTTCTGGTGCTCCTGGGCAAGAGGGACAAGGGCTGCTGTGGCAGCTGGAGGGACTGAAATCACACCTGCAAACCTGCTCCCACTGGAAGGGCCATGGTACGGTGGTGAAGAGCATGGACTCTGGAGTCAGGCTGGCTTAGGACGAATCTTTGTTCTACCTCCTGTGAGCTCTTTGTCGCTGGAAGTTGACCTCACCTCTCTGGGCCTCATTCCCTGATCTGTGTCATGGGGATAACAGTAATACCTATTTCTTAGGGCTACTCAGAGGAAAATGAGATCATACCTATAAAACACTTTAGAATAGCACCTAACACTTGGTAAGCCCCGACTTATTATTTAAAAAATTATTTCATGCCTTTTCAGTTCTCTCATCTTGTTTTGATACGTACGAAAGCATCCAATCCTACTATTCTATAAACTAAAATGTCTTTCTTCACTTTCTCCCTCTCCTCATTTTAGTGTGTTCCTAACTGGGGTTTATTCGCTAGCCTGACTCCCACCTAATAAGTTCCCTATAAGGCTTGGGAGTCTGGAGGCTGCAGGTCCACAGGAAATTTCAGACAGGGGTTTCCAGTAATTCCTTAGAGTACACTTATGGTCATTGCAAATATAGTTGTGATTGAAGTTAGGCTATCCTGTGACCTTGCACAAGTCCCTTAATTGCTCTAGAATTTGGTGTTGCCATCTATAAAATCAGGTGTGGAAACAAGAAAGGTGTCCTCAGGCCATGGACTGGGTTTGCAGAGGACGTTGCAAGTGGAGCTCCTGCCTCCTCAGTGAAGCTCGGATGCCCCTCCACCAACGATGTCATACTCACTTCCAAAGCCTTTACAAGTGGAGGTCACAAAAGTCTTTAAAAGTAGCCTTCATAAGCCCGCAGGGAATTCTATGACATACTGGGAGCAGGAATAAAATAAGAGCAAGAGTCAAATATTCAGCTGGAGGGGACATACATAACACATAGGGCTTTCCGTCTCCATAATTACCTACCCAGAGAACGATCTATCTTACTGCTCAGCAAATCTGTTACTTTACTGGTATGGATACAACCTAAAAGTTGCATTGTTCCTTGGTTTAATAGGCTTTTCAACAACTCATGCAAACTCAGAAGAGTTGGTGGGGGTGGGCGGGAAGCAAGGCAAACCAGAGCCGTGAATGAAGGAAAAAAAAAAAAGACTCTAGGCGGGGAATACCTATCTAAATGATATAATAATCACAGAATCATCCAAATTAGATGTGGAGGGATGGAGCTTGGACTCCGGCCCCCTGAGGCGACTGCTCTAGAAAGCCAAGGTGTGTGGATCCTCCAGCCGGGGTCCCCTGCGTCCCCAGGTCGGCTCCCTGCCGTATGCTTGCTTCCCAGGCTTTCTGCTTTTCAATGATGCTACCATTTTCCTCACCCAGTTTGTATACTTTACACCTGTAGAGGAGAATGTTATTGGAAGAGTCATTTATTCTGGAGCCGTGAAGCCACAAATGGTGATTCACTCCACCAGGAGCTTCAATTCACAGGATCAAGCAATTGAGGGGCTTTTACTACCTTTAACTCCACCCCACCTTCCTCAAACTTCCGCTTTATGGGGGAGCTTATTTTTTATGCTTCCTACAATAAGCCCGCTCTGAACACAAATGCGCATTTCAGATGCGTATGGTACTTTCGAACAGCGTGAATAGAAAATCTTGGAGAGATGCTACAACGAAGCAACCGCAAACGTAATACCCTGTTGTTTTTATTGCTAATTAGAAACAAAACACAAGTTCGACCTCATTGCAGGCTAATCAGCTATTAAAACAAAGCGCTTCCTTAAAAACAAAAATCAAATCTGGTCGCCACCTTCAGAGGAATGAAAAGGGAAAAAAGCAACCCAAAGGGGGCCCGTGCTTTCAAATTCTCTTCTTATTCTTCTCTGGGCTGATGCAAATTCATGGAATGATTCCTATGTAAGACCTGAAACCTGGACAAGGCAGTCCGTGGTGCTCGGGCCAAGACAGGGCTGCCGCCATAACCCCGAGCTGTTCTGCTCTTGGGAAGGCCTGCTATTGTCAGAAAGATGAATTCTAAAACAACTCTATACTGTGCAATCTGCAGATTTTATTGACAAAGGTGTCAAGTCCTGCAGAACTGAAAGTTGTTTCCCTTGTCATGAGATAAATAAGCAGGTTTGCTCGAGCTCTCAGCTTTATTCAATTTGCTTAGATACAAGGTGACTGTAAGCATTGATTCCATGTAAGACCGGATATAGATTTTTTTAAGGGAGGTGCATGTCCTGAGAGTTAGATTCACCTCCTGAAGCTGATGGCTTTGCAGACTGGCTCACAGATCCAAGGAGAGAGAGCGCACAGCCACTGGAATGGGACAGATTATGGTGGGACTGGGCAAGTGGGCTGGCCAGCTTTCATTGCTTGGCCTTGGGGAGTCACAGCGTGCTGCAGCTCGAATCCAGGGGCTTAAAGATTAGCCAGGACAGTGGTTCTCAAACTTGAGTGGCTGTTAGCATCTGGGGGGCTTGTGAAGTCACAGGTTTCTCGTGCTCAGCATGGAAGGTTCTAATTCAGCCAGCTGGGGATGAGGCATGAGAAGATGCATTTCAAACAGGTTCTCAAGGGAGACCTGGCCTCACACAATGCTCTCACTTTATGGGTGAATACACCAAGGCCCAGAGCGAAGTAATGATCGTAGGGGCCGCACCCACACAGGCCTAGAGAACCTGCTTTCACACTTAGGACGCTTGCCATTTCCCTAAACCATGCTCTGCAGCCTTTCCACCCGCCACACAGAAGCCTAGCCTTGATCTAGAGATGAGGACGGAGTTCCAGAAGCTGGAGGCAGGAGTGGAGTGCTTGTCTTCCTGCTGGAAAGGTCCATGCCTTCATTCAAGGTAACAGCCTCCATGCTTGAGAAAAAGGAAAAGGCCTTTGGAAATGCCACTCTATACTCCTGCTTGTCGGAGGAGAAGAGAAGCCAGGGAGGCTTGGGGCTCTTCAGAAATGGGCTTGGCTGTCTGACACCGTAATGAGTTTTCAGAGGCTAGAATTTCTTCCTTAGCAGAGGAATATGGCAGAAGGTATTTGTGAATCAGAAAAGCTATTTGGGGTTGGCTTCTAAGTTACCTTCTAACTTTGAGATTCTAGGATCTATGAAATTGGCTCTCTGAATACCTATCGTAGTAAAATTTCCTCACTCCTACCTTACTAAACCAGAGTTCGTAATGAGATGCAAGTTGTAATGAAATAATGCTGAGCCCCAAACACAGTTGACTGTGCAAACTGCTACTTCCTGAGTCTTATTTTGGCAATTTATAAAATACGTGTCCTGACCCTTGTATCAGAACACACCCAGTCACCTTACATCCTCTGAACCTACTTAATTTTCTCCTCAGCATTTCTCCATATCTGAGATTATATTACCGACTTAACGCCTTGCTTAGTGGCTGGGCCCATGGAGACCAGAATACAAGCTCTGTGATAATAAAATGTTATGTCTCTTGTCCACTGCTCTTAAACACAGTGCTCACATAGTCCGTGCCCACGGTGACCCTGGACCAGTATCCACTCAGTGAATGAAGTCTGAAGGTTCCTTACTTCCAAATTAGCATCTACAGAGGTTTTCAGAAGTATGAATTTAGTCACCAGGAAGGAACTCTTATATTTATAAATTTATTAAATAAAGATCATGAATGGAGAAACAAGATGGTCTCTTATTTCCTCCCTGCCAGTCAATATATGTATACATAGTAGGTGGTGTTAAGAAAAATAAGGAATATTAAATTGTATCAACTGATACAAACCTGTGTCCATCTCTAGAACCTAGGCCATGTTTTGTTTCTCTCAGAGCCTTTAAATATAAGAGCTATTTATGATTTTTATATTAGTGTAGATTATTTGCTAGCCCTCAGGTCTGGAACACTTTCTTCCCCAATTATTTTTTTAATTTTTTTTTTTTAAGATTTTATTTTATTTATTTGACAGAGAGAGAGACAGCGAGAGAGGGAACACAAGCACGGGGAGTGGGAGAGGGAGAAGCAGGCTTCCTG
Organism: Phoca vitulina; assembly: GCF_004348235.1. Taxonomy (NCBI): domain Eukaryota; kingdom Metazoa; phylum Chordata; class Mammalia; order Carnivora; family Phocidae; genus Phoca; species Phoca vitulina. Next base: position 8,383 of record NW_022589880.1, read on the forward strand.
TGGAGCAGGGAGCCCAATGCGGGGCTCGATCCCAGGACCCTGGGATCATGACCTGAGCCGAAGGCAGACACTTAACGACTGAGCCACCCAGGCGCCCCTCTTCCCAAATTCTTTCTGCAAAACCACCAGCTCTGTCAATATGGCTCAAAATTTCAGATTTGTTCAACACATGTACAAAAAAATCACCCCACTCTATATAGTGGAATCATGTGGCCTTGTGATCATCTCCATGGACCAAACTTTACACCAAATTGTCTTTGAAATTATAAAGATAATGGCATTCAGAAAATTTCACTGACTACCATTTTGTTTCAAGATTGTGCACTGAGCCTCAGGCTGAGTCAGACTTCTAATGGTCACTGCCAATAGTATGCTGTATTTGATGAAAGTAAGGCAACTCCTTTGAAGTCATCCTAGAACAAAGGGCCAAACAAATATGAAAGGCACAGGGATGAAGTTAAAAACTGGCAGTTTCCAGGAATATAGTTCCAAACAGAGAAATCCTGAACAGAGTGGAGTTGACTTCTTGGATTGCAATGGGAGGCAAATGCAGATTTGGGTTGGGTCTGTAAGGCCAGAATGCCCAGTGTTTCATGGAGTTGTTGAGGTCGTGTTCACCAGATGGGAGCCCAGCCCTGCTCTGTGCTCAACTGCTAGACCAGGAGACCAGAGGTGAGAGGAAAAGCCCATCTTGGGGGGGCCTCAGAGGCAACTCCACCAAAAATTGTGGAACAAATGAGTTGTTCAAATCAGCACCTTGGCAGGCAAAGAAAAGCACTAACTCTGAAGTCAGACAGATTTGGGTTCAGCTACTTATTATATACCCGACCTTAGACAAATTATTCATTTCTCGGGGCTCATTATCCTCATCTATAAAATTGGGATAGTTCCAGGTGATGTAACATATAGCACAGTGACTATAGTTAACAACCCTGTATTGTATATTTGAAAGTTGCTAAGAGAGTAGATTTTAAAACTTCTCAGCATAAGAAAAAAAAAATCTGTAGCTATGGGAGATGATGGAAGATAATTAATCTTATTGTGGGAATCATTTTGCAATACGTAGTACATTTATCAAATCATTATGTTGTACACCTCAAACTAATACAAAGTTGTATGTCAATAAAACCGGAAAATATTGGGCTCATAGTGCCTATTATCAGGAGATGTGGGATAATGAAGGGATATTTTATGAAAAATGTCAAATGGCACCGCATCCTAGAGCTTTAAACAAACGTCAGCCACCAGCTCTAATTCACTGAGTGCCATCATGGGCGGGCACACGGGACCCGACAGGGCTTGGTAAACATGCATCGCCACATGAACCTACAAAGATTCACGATGCTCCGTGTTGTCCACTTTGTTCAGAAGGACATCAAGACAGCTTTCCATTTTGACCTTCAAGAATGGTCCTCCTTTGAAATTCTGTCTCCTCATCTGTTCAGTGGGGCTGATCATGTTTGGCCCCACCCATCTCAGAGGGACATTGTAAAGATCATGGCAGATAAAGGAGGTGAAAGGCACTGTGAGCCCTGTAAATACGGAGTGGTAGTACGCTAATAGGATTAGATTCCTAATGCTCATCCTTTTGGGCTTCGGGATTTTTGGGCTTCGCGATTATTTTCACTACAAGATGTGAGATAAAGTGACCCTGTTTCCTCTGCAAAGACAGACCCCTTGTTACAAAGCCCAGCTTCCGGCTTCTCTCCTGCCCCTTCCTGCAGTGGGAACAGAACAGAAGCCGGTTTGCAATAAACGTTGATCCGGTGACTCTTGAAATCAGGACCTCTGAGGGTGAAGTTTGTATCGACACTCTTAAAATATGAGCCTGTCTCAGTGTTTTATGTCATCAATTGTGACTGTCAGTTTCCTTTGCAAGGGCAGGAATAATGGAGCTATTTTGTCCCTGGCTCTTTCCAACCTAGTGTTGGCCCACGGGCGGAGCACAGCCCCGGCTGTGGTGGGAGGGGGGATCTATTTTAGGGATGTGGAAGGTTTTTTGATGCTGTGTACTTAGACTCAAGAATAGGGAGAGCATATGGCCCTTATGTGGAAAGGTGCACCACGCCACTGAGCTTTTTGGTGTTTGCAGACTGTCCTCTGGAACCTGGGGAAGATTTTTCCAGGTCACCAGCACTTCTTGTTGGCAGTGGCAGTAAGTGGCTCTCTCGCACAGGTACTGGGCTAAAGCGTCAGGGACACTAGCCTGGGCAGGCCCGACTGGCCCCTGTGAATTGAGCTCGGCTGCCCTAAGCTCTACCCCAGGTTCTAGGATCTTCCTGGGAAGCCAGGTTTAAACTTCTACGAGGGAAACATAAAAAGCACAGCTAACTACTAATAAATCAGAAGACAATTAAAGTTAAAAAGTCAATGTTCAGGAAACATCAAGGATCTGAATTAAATCAACATAGCAGGGTAATTCAAAGGCTCGTGCCTGGAAGGCAGCATTTTATTCACAATCCAATCCATCTATCAAGCAGCATTTCCCCACCCGTGGGCCCTCCTCCTACAGAATGATTTGGGACATTAGCCAGCTGCAGCGAGTTTTTCTGGCTGGTGCTCATTCTTGATTGAACATTGGCCAGAGTTTCTAACCAAACTTAGATTAAACTTATCTGCTGTCCTTCCCTTCTTTGCTCCTTTCCCCCCCATTTTTCTTTCCCCAGAATATCAGTCGTGTACACACACTTCCTCTATTTCTTTTTCTATATCCAACCAAAATAGACCAGAATGTGTCCAAAAGATATTTCTGTGGGCTCTTTCTACCTGGGATCAAAAAGAACATCCGACAGGACACGTTCTTTTCTTTTCTAGTACCTGCCTGAGAGAACAATTTTATGGTCACAGGAGCCTTTCAATGCCCTGAGTCGGCCCCACAGTGAAGGTTAAGGGATCATTTCAGGGTTTGAGATAGGACAAACCTCCGAGATAAGAAGAGCTGCCTGTAGTGATGATTTACTACAGATAAGAAACTCTCATTCATTCTTCATACACATCAGCTCTTTGTAGCCAGTGTAGACACCATTTCCCCCCATCTTACAGATAAGAACACTGAGGCACAGAGAGGTTAAGTTTTATGCTATGGTCTCAGAGGTAGTAAGTTACAGAGTTGGGAGTCAATTCTGTAAGTTGAGGTTGCAGGTATGATTCCAAAGGCAGTATTTTCTATTTTAACCTCAGGGTCCACGGGCCTCGGAATAAAACAACAACAACAACAACAACAACAACAACAACAAATACGGAAGTACTTTTTGAGCACTTGGTCTATGGTAGGCTCTGTTTTCAGCATCTTACATGAAGCCACTGCTTTGACCATAGCACATCTCTGATGCAGTGTATCATCACGCACGTATTGCAGACCTAAGCGACAGGACATGAACTACAGAGGAGGGCCCAACGCGCTTGGACCACTCAGCTAGTGAGGGACAGAGCTGGGGCCCCTAATATCTACTCATCATAATGACGATGGGTTATTTCCCTACTTGTCCCGAACAGTATACCTTAGCCCTGAGGACGTGGCCCTGTCTCACCATTCTTAGCCCACACACACGGGATGGCTCACCAGTGTCCTTCTGGTTGCGTTCTGGTGCCCAGACTAGGCACAGAGGGGCAGGTAAAGGCCAGATTACTTCCCTGCAGCCTGGCTTTCTGGAGTTTACACCAGATCACTAACATTTTTTTTCAATACTGGCTTTTGTGTGTGTGTGGTTTAATTATTTACTCACTCAGGTTCATTTGCCTTGGAGCTTCCTGAATGTCAGAGCTTCAGATCTCAAATGCGAGCCAAGCTTTGGCCTTTGCAACAACCCAAGGTTAATGCGGACCGCAAACAAGGGCCCTCCAAACCCACTGTGGCTGTGGTCTGCTGTTCCCTGCACCTGCTTCCTACTCAGTGAACTTCCTGGGGCTGTGTGAAAGGAACCCTGAGGAGTTCTGGTGTATATGTATGTGTAAATATATATACATACACACGCTCCTCTCCCAAAGCTGGTCTCACTGTGGACTGATAACCACGCCCAGTCTATGGAAGGTGGCAATAGGGGCTTGGGGGAGTAATTCCTCAAGGCAGAGGGATTACAAGGTGGAAGGGGCTCAGGCTTGGCATCAGTATGCCTGTGTTCTAGTCCTAGCTTGGCTACTACTGCTTGATCTCAGCCAGGATCCTTGACCCTCTGAGCCTTGATTCTGCCATTTTTAATTTTAGGTGATTAAACTAGATTAGCGTTTTCCAAACTATTTCTGCAGAATGTCAGTATTCCTTGATATATGAATGGGTAGATTTGGAAAAATAAGAGTTGTACAGTCAGATGCATTGGGAAAAAGTGACTTTTCCTCTATGGATGGATTCACATTGCCCATAATTATGTTAAAAGTTATGAGATGTTGTGTTGTAGATAATTATGTATTTTTGTCTATTTTGATATTTAATAAACTTATTTGATAATCAAACTATTTTTCCACAGAACACTTGTGACCATTTCTTGGGCTGCTGGTCAATGCCAAGGATTAGTTTTAGGATATCATGCAGTCTCAAGCACATCTTCCACACGCAAAGTTTAGTAACTTATAATGCATTTGTTAAATGACTGGAGAGCTAACATGAGGAAAAACTGTAAATGGTATTTAAAAGTGACTTTATTTTCATGGAAGGCAATCAATTGATAAGATAGTAGAACTGAGTCTAAAATCCATCTCTATGGTAAATGGTAAATGAATGGTCCCCACAGGTGAAGTGTTGACAGGTTCTTAATGATGGATTTCTTCTTTAGTACAGAAGGGCTCTTAAGCTCAGAGAAATTCAAGTATTTGAGTGGAAGAGAGCTTCTCTCTTTGGATCTGAAGACTTCCAATCCTATCTTTGTGCCCCTTATTGAATTTAATACACCTTGTGACACTGATAACAGGGCTACACACATGGAAGTTACTAAACGCGTCTTGGTCAAATCAGGTTTCAACAAGTGCCTTCGTGAGGGGCAAAAAGATAGTAATCCAATTTTTAAGGAGAGCCCCTTGCAGGCTAATTTAGTATTTTTACTTAGGTATCTTTGTCTTACTGCTTTTTGTTTTCTCCATGTAGCATATTTTAGATTTGAATGGAAAATGAAATTTATAAAAGGTCTGTGTTATTTAGATGAAGCTAATCTACTCTTGACTCATCTTGTTCTTGCTTGTGATGGTTTTTATTTTAAATTTTATTTATTTAAAAGGGGCGCCTGGGTGGCTCAGTCATTAAGCGTCTGCCTTCGGCTCAGGTCATAATCCCGGGGTCCTGGGATCGAGCCCCGCATCGGGCTCCCTGCTCCTGCTTCTCCCTCTCCCACTCCCCCTGCTTGTGTTCCCTCTCTTGCTGTGTCTCTCTGTGTCAAATAAATAAATAAAATCTTTAAAAAAATAAATTTTATTTTATTTTAAGAAGACCAGGTTCTACCCTTCTCCTCTTCTATGTATTTGTTGTTCAGTTGGGTTTTGTCTAACCAGGCTCCGGTAGATCTAATCACCACACACCTGGGTGGGGCTCATGAGGCCACATCAGTCACTCAGAGCGGTCTACCAGATCTGAATCAGCGGAGAACCTCTCTGGGCCTTAGTTTAAAACCTCAAAGCCTTTTATGTAGTGAAAGCATCATGGTATACAAGGTGAAGAAATCTAGACACTTCCCTCTTCCACCCTCTCTCCCTATGCTTCCAGAGTCCTGTAGTCCTTGAGCACAGATAGTTTGAAAAGCCTGCTCTAAAGTATAACTCTGGGAATATCAATCACCCCACCCTCCACCCCCTGCCAACTTAAAATCTTTGATGGTATCCCAAAGTACATGGTCAACAGTCCAAAGCCCTCTGCTTGGCGGAGCAGCCCCTCCTCTTTGCCTGCCGTTCTAGATGGCCCCTGGCTTTCCCCTCACCTCTCAATCCATGGGTGGCCACCCCAGCATCCTCCCACCCCCAACAAGGCAGGCTGTGTCACGACTCCAGTCTTTATTCACACTGCTGCTGATGCTTGGATGGGCTCTTCCTCTCTTTCCAGCCACCTGACCCTCAAAACTTCATTTAAATGCCACCTGTTCTGCCCTCCAGGGAGTACTGACAACTATCTTCATTTGCCCCCGCTGAACCCTGGGCACACATCATATCAGCCCCCAAAATATCCCAATTTCCTTCTCTGTCTCCATGTGCCTCTCTCTCTCGGAATGGAGACCCCTGAAGAGCAGCGACTAGGTCATATGGGCCTTTGGGTATTAAGAGTCTCTGACACAAAGTAGGCAGATGCTTAATACATATTTGTTTAAAAACAATCACATTATTTGAAACTCTACCAACAGTGATATATTCTGTGATTGAAAGCCAACTGGAATCACTGTATACAAAATATGGCATACCATAAGTGCATAATATGTGCTTAATAATGACAACCACCAATATTTATTGCATTATTTCTATGAGTCAGACACTATGCTACAACCTTATAAGCAGATATATGCTATGCTTTGGATCTATTATCACCCCTGTTTGAACTTGCAAAATCAGAGGCGGAGTGATCTCTTTGGCCAGCCTCTTTCTTTTCCCAGTTCCTTCCAGTGATAGCTCACCCCTCCCAATCAGAAGGTTCCTAAGCAAATCCACTGGGCCCGTTCCTTGAGGACATAATATGAGTTCTCAGCAAATGAGGCTGTGATGATCAAGGACAGAAAGGGCATAAACATACTTTGCAAACTCTAAGTCACTATCCCAAAGTGCAAAATAACCAGATGTGGAGAACTCGGATTCTCTGACTCAAGGCAGCGGCAGATTCAGGGCATCTGCTTGCCTATTTGAACCTTAATGGACGTTGTCTGGGATTCCTCCAGGAACAGCTACACCTGAGGCCACAGAGGTCTGCTCGCTGCAGTGATGCTGAAGGGAGTGTGGTGTAGACAGAATCAGGAGGTCAGCTATAACCAGAAGATGAGGAACGCAGGCGGCGGGCGGGGGGGTGGTGGTGGTTACCTTCAGAGCAATTTCATTTTCTAAACAATCAAGAGGATGTTATGAGGGGTTGGGCAAGACTTCCTCTGGGCACAGAGCTATTAAATCACAGCTTCACAGAGTAGGGCCCGGGTACAGGATGGACAAATGGGATTTCACAAGTCAAACCCAGGCCCCAGCCAGCTAAGTACGCCTGCTTTGCTTGGGACCATCTCTCCAGCAGACAGCCAGCAGAAAGGATGCCAAGGGGCCCAACCTAAAGTCCATACTTTATTTGAATAAAAGAGTCTTTAAATGCTGAGATTTATAACTTCACAGGAAAGGTTTGGGAGGGGGGAAAAAGCTTAAAAGAACATTTTGTGTAGCGTTCTGATACTGCCAACAGTTTGTGGGTTGGACAGGGCACTGCGTTCCTAAAGATTAGATGTAACTGCGGGCTTCTTCTTCTTCTCATTTAATAGCAAGGAAATACAAATCCTCCCCTCATGTCAGAGTCGCAATTCTTCAGACTTTTTGTACAATTTTCCCCATTCAGGAGTAACATTCAGCTGAAGGGAAATCAGAAAAACTGTAGCTTTTTTTTTTTTCTTCTTGAAACCAAAAGAATTTAAAGATATCAAGTTTAGCGTTCTAATTTAATTTCTGAACTTTCTTTTTTTTTAATGAGAGAAAGAATTTTAGTGGATATAAGGAGAAAGCACACGTTTTTGTGATTACTAGAATTTTGGTGGTTGGTATTTTATGAAAATGCCACAGATCTGTACTATGAGGCATACTAAGCATTCAGAACAACCCCCCCCCCCCCCCCACCAAACACACACACACTCCTGACCTCCGCCAAAGAGAAATGTCAGCAAGAAATCCAAGCGAGAGAGTTATTTTCCTTTTCACATGGAATATAACACAGATTCTGAACTGTGAAAAGAAATTAAGAGTGAGAAATAGTTTGATTTAATACACATTCTGAGCCACCTCCTCCGAGTGGGCGAGCTACGCCTGGATTTCACACTGAGGTTCTGGCTGCCGGTTAGCCCACCAGGGGCAAGAGCAAAGAGCAAGTCATTATAACTCAATCAGGCAGGGATTAGCGGCCACCGTCGCCTGCTTATGTGAAAGGGTTTGTTAAGCTATTCAGACATATCACAGAATTGCAAGATGGCCTGGACCTACTTAAATGATCGAGGTCAGCCATATCATGGCCAGACTAATCTGCAGAAGGCACCGTGATCACCATGCCATTTCTTTGATCCTGGATGTCCCCTCTTGCTGGTGGCACCTAATTGAAACCTAGCACGAGGCAAGAAGCTCTCTGATTAGGCCACACCTACCCAAGCAGGCCTCCTCCCTAGCCCTCCACATGGCGAGCCCAAGTCAAGCCGACCAGGCCCTGCTGGTTTTGCCAGTTCTCTCTAAACTTACCACATTTTGTGATTTGATTATTTTATTTGCCTTTTTTTTTCCTCTTCTGCATCAACTAGAAGACTATAAACTTTGCGAATACAGGCGTCTTATCTTGTTCATTTTTATATTCCCAAAAGTTTTAAAATATGTATGTAATGGCTGAAGGCAATATTTTTTTGAAGAATGCTACATATATATTCATATTTCCCCCCAAGTTGTTCCTCTCTGCTCCCCATCTGTCTAAATCCAACCAATTCTTCCAGGTCCCGGTATGGCAACACCTCCTTCGTGAAGCATTGCATGAGCTACTCCAGTCTAAAGTGAACGGTCTCCCTTCTGACTTCTTTGCCATTCAGTTTAGCAGTGTGAGGTTTGATAATTGACTTTTTAAAAACTGCGTTTCCAAAATTACCCACGAGGTAGACCTTCATCTACCAGATCTCAAGGAGAAATCTACAAACAACACAGGTAATCGGTCACGAAGGAAATGTGAGCATCTTCCCCTCTGAAGGGTGTCCTGGGAGAAAGAAAGAGCATGTGTGAAGTCAGAAGGTATTTGGAGCCTGTGTTCAGGGAACAGCAGGATGCCCCATGCATGGCGCATGGTGGGGAGAGGCATGTCTGGGGCTGAGAGAGATGAGAGAGAAGGGAAAGTCAGAGAGATTGGACCCTCTGCTGATGGACAGGCCACAGAGAAAGCATAAGGGATGCGGGTAGCTTCTAGGAGCAAAGACCAGCCCCTGAAACAGCCAGCAGGGGCCACAGTCCTAAAAGCACAAGAAACTGAATGGATCAGCAACCTGAATGAGATGGAAGTGGATCCTACCCTAGAACCTTCAGAAAGGAACAGAGCCCTGCCCACACCTTGATTTCAGCCCCATGAGACTCTAAGCAGAGGACCCAGCTGAGCCCCCTGGACCAACGGCCTACAGAAACTGTGAGATAATACATCTGTGTTGTTTCAACCTGCTACATTTGTGATAAATTGTTACAGCAACAATAGAAGACAAATACAAATCTCATGCTCTCTCTTATTGCATTTTTATGTCTGGGGTTAGTAGATAAATTGGTCTACAAAACAGGTGCTACTGAATAGTGCTAACGAACTCTTGCTGTGACAGGACCAAATGCCAGAGGATTGAAATTGCCACCCCTTTCAAGGGAACTTTGGGTGAGATGTGTGTTTTGTTACTTATTCACCATAACTGTATAATCCTGACACCTTATCTTTGTCATCAAATACAACTGTGGTCCAGCTGATGTCTGCCCCTCTGTGTGTGTGTGTGTTCAGAAAGGGATTTAACTGATCCCAGTAAGAGCATAATTGGGAGGGAAAGCCTGCTGTTTAAAGAAGACTTCTATAGCAATCTGCTAGTTTGTATTTTCTGTGCTTGAATATATTATCCAAAGTGGAAGTGAAAGGAAATGAACATTATTAACAATCGCGTAGTAAGCAGTGTGTTGGATGCTCCTGTGTATATTCTGCTTTTATTTGACTTTCATAAAACTCTGCCAGGTAGATGTTAATAGCCTCATTTTTTAGATGAGGAAAAGGAGGATCAAAAAGGCTAAGTTGTCCAAGGTCACACTACCAGTAATTGGGGGATTTAGCATCCAAATCTACATCTGAGAGTCATTAACTCCTGAGAGTTTTTTGGTTTTTGTTTTTTTGGCTCTCCTAGGCCGCCCTAGAAGCTGCTGAACTTATTCTTAAGCTGCTGTTTCTCAAAGTGTGTGCCAGGAACCTGTGGTGGTCTGCAAGATCAATCTGGCAATCGGTCCCTTAGTAAGATCTATGCTCAGTATCCTCTTAATGTCATGTAAGGTACGGACAGAGGATGGCATGATCCTGATCCCCCCACAACTCAGATTTTATCTGAGTGAGTCAAGACATCCTTACCTAAAATAAAGGTAAATTATTCAAGGCCATATACAGATGAGTGAAATAAAGTGAAGACTTAAGGGTTATATTAGAAAGATGCCAGAAGGGCTAAGAAAATGACTAGGTAAGATCAGAAGCCAGATGGAAAAGAAAAGGATGTTCTGTGAGAAGGAGGTAATGTGGTGGTTGGAGACTACCATAATTAGATGAAGGGCTAATTATGGTATTTTCTGTAGGATAAGGAGGAGATTTAGCAAGGGAATAAGCTGAAAATGATCAGGAGACAAGGTGAGGCAGTGACGGTAAGTAATGTAGGCTCTTTGACACCATAAAAGGAATTTCGGATTTCGTGCAATAGGAATTTTTATTTCTATATCTGGCATCAATTATTCATTTACCTATGGCTGCCTTCCTAGACATTTCATGGAAAACAACTCCATTCTTCTTTTTCTATTTCAATAATTAATATATTTATTTAGTTAGAGCCATAAGGGGAAGATAGATGCAATTAGGTTTTTGCTCTGAGTTGATTATTGCCAAAAGGATCGACAAAATGAAAAATGAAGTAGAGGAGTAGCACTAGGGGTCAAGATGGCGCAGCTCTGGCCTCGTGGAAAGTCAGCCCACATGAATTCCTGGGGTCTGAGTAACTTCTCCATGCAGGTGGCACTGAGGTGTTGCGCTGGCGGACTTCCTGGAAGGAGGCATTACTCAGAGTCCTCACCGGTAACAGGAAGAGAAACCCAGAAAGAAGATTCTCCTCTCTAAGACCACTGGGACAGATTTTCTTCTATTATAATTAATATTGACTGGAACTAGAAAAATAATGGAGGAAAAGTCTATGAGAAAAGCTTTTTCAGCTATTTTATTTGATAAAATAAAATTTTATTTGCAGTATCCATGAAGACTTAAGAAACCTCCTGGAAGATTTTGTCTTCTCTTTTGCCTGATGCCCAGCTCATAGCATAGGGAGATGCTGACTTCCTGGTTGAGGAGGAATTGAAGAAAAAACAAAGAGGAGAGCTGCTTTTCACAATGGCAAGGATTGGCTTTATAGCAAATCTCACCTTAGGAAGATCCATAGGTATTCCAGGAAGGAAAATAAGCAAGTATGAGGTAATCCTTTGTGTCCTAAACCTATAATCAATAGCTGGCTCCTTCCCTTTAAATACTCTCAGTATGAGTGACAGCAATACTGGCCAATTATTAGAGCAGCTACAACTGGGCTTATTCTGTGTGCATTTACTTGGAAAGTCGGCATGGTATTCGTTAAGCCACACTGACTGGTGGCATTCCCCATTGTGGTGTGGAGCTGTGGGTCTCAAGCTCTGGAAAACTTACTGCATCCCACCCCCACCCCCTTGTCAGATTCTGATCTGAGAAGAAACACTCAACACTCAGCAATTCTTGGGAAAACATTTTGGCAACCATCTTCAGCCGTGACTAATCTGTCCCCTTCCCGGTTGTTGTCCTGGCACTTGGATTCTTGTGGAGATCTTAAATAGGACAGTGAGGAAATCTGGATGGTTTTCATGCCCACTTGCTGCTGCATTTATTTAAAAAAATATAATCCCCTCTTAGGGCAATAACATAGAATGTAGAAGGAAAAGTTATCATGGTCAATTCTGGGAAGGTACTTGAGAGGAAGTTGAAAAGATCAGGCAACCAAAGTGGTGGTGGGGAGAGTGGAGAAAGAGGAGAGAAAATGGGGGAGGGGAGCACGGGTTGGCTTTCTCTAGCTTCTTCTGGGGAGGGGGGCAGAAAGGAAAGGAAGCAAGGGGAACAATGACCATTAGCTGGGGACCTGTGCATCTACATTAGCATAATGGTTATTTAATTGGATTATAGGTGATTTTTATTTTTTCTTATACATGTTTTCCTAAATTTTCCAAGTGTTCTACACTAACAGCTATCTGGTTTTAATTAGTAATAGAAATAATAAATGTTTTCCCAAATGCTCATTTGCTTTATGCTATGTGTGGGGAATCCATTTTTATTGTTGTTGTTGGGACCTCAAAGAGAAAAAGAGTGTCTAGTATGAAAGGGGTTCATTATTTCATAGAAGACATACTGACACAGACTTCTAGGACAATGACATCTCCACTGAAGGACGTGCAGTCATAACATCGCCTAGTAGTATGTCTTATACATTTTAGCCACTTGATATTTTTTTAAGTGTGTAATTAGAGTAAATAAATGAAGCAAAAATATAACTAACAGTACAAAAGGTATATTCTATAAGAGAACCCTTCTGGCCTCCTGGTGTTGGAATATAAGACATGATAAACTGGTTTAGGACAACGGTTCTTCCAGCCCACATCCCAAGTTCTCATGGACATTCGAAAGGGGATGAGGTCTCCTGTCTATCAATTTCTCAGACTTTTGAGATACAGCCCCAAACCCATGGTTTCCTTAATGACTTGTTCCACTCTGTTTTCATTTTTAGCATATATCATTCTCAAGATGAAAGTTTCTATATGTTTACGAGGAGATGTGTAAAGTCCCTCAAACGGTGTAAAACTTCTCTTTAAAACAACAGAATGTTAGAGCTTTGTGATTTAGTGAAGAAGAACATTCTTGTTCCTCCTTTGTGTGTCCTTTGTGATTTTCGGAGGTATCCATGCTCCATCTGGGGTATCTATTGCCCAGGCTCTGCACACAGAATCAGCCTCACATCCTGGGCTTGGCTGATCCTGGCTCCAAAGACCTCCTCCTATTAAGAAACTAATTTCAGGCAACACCGAATTGCTAGTGCGTTATTCTGGGCTCTCTCATTTAATCCACTGGCAAGGGTGCTTTAAGGATAACTTAGAAGCTGAGTCATATTATTGACCTTGTCAGAGACATAGAAAATCTAGTGGAAAAAGAGAGTTGATGAGAAAAATCAGGAAACTAGGGACCCAGCACTTTTTCTGTGCAAAACTCGCTCAATGACTTTGGACAAAGACTTTAACCCTCTGGGTTTTGATTTCCTTGCCTGTCAAGGGGGAGACCAACATCTATCTGCAAACCTCAGTGGATTCGGAAGATCAAATAAAAGTAAGGAAATGCACTTTGAAGAGCATAGCACCCTGTTCAGATGTAAGGATGATGGGGATGCAGCCTCAGGGAAAGCTTTTCATCTCTCTGTGTCCTTAGATCCTCCATCAACGAGGGGAGACCCGAGGGGAGCCCCATCTCTGCACGGACTCACTGCCCACCTTCCCAGTCTCTGCAGCCCCTTCACAGAAGAGTGCGAAACCACAGCAGTGGCTGCCTGAGGGACGTGCTCGCTCTGCCCGACCGATCCCCTCTTAATGCCTCCGACTTGCTCTGAATCCTTATGTAATGGGGCAAACACCAAAACCAACTTGCTTTTACAACCTGCAACTTATTACTCTGAAAGTTATTTTATGGATCTTTTCTTCCCGTAGAATGGGTTTTTATTTCTAGTGATGAAATGCGTGGACTCTCACTATTCTAATTGCTTTGCAGATGTGTATATATCCATCTCTTGTCTCCTGAGAGCTTGGCAAGGTCTTTGAGGATAGTCATGTTTCCTGGTACTTCATCATTTCACCCGGCACCTAGCACCAAGCTCAACGCCCTTCATGCCCAGCCCCCTTTCACATCAGTGTGCCCCCCCTCCTCCACCTCCATGACGCGGTTCCACATCCTCTGCATGGCAGCTGTGCCTCTTAAAAATCCTGCCCCACCCAACTGCTAACTTCAATCTAGCCAGGAGCCTTTCGTGTACCGCCCACACGTGCCCAACTGCGCATCTTCATCCACCTGCGGCCACACTCATCCACTACGCTCCCACTCTCCAAGGTCCAGCTCCAAGATTTTGTCTTTTGAACACTATTATCTTTCCTGATCCTGGATCCCTATAGCCCCCACTGTTGGCCACTGAGTTAGCATGGATTAAATTTGGTCTGCATGTACTCCCTGGTTGTTTTATGTATGCTGAATTAGCCTCTTTTCAGTATAAGGAACTTGAGGTAGGAGCCCTTCCTTGCTTTTTTCTTTTCTTCTGGTCTCTCTGACTGTCCCTGGCACTGTGATATATATTAAGTAACTAAAGAGCTCACAATCACTTTTGAGAATATAGGCTCTTTATGAACCAGCATATACATTTCATTCCAAGTAGTGAAGACCTCTGGAAGACCAACAGTTGGGCTCTAGTCTATAAAACTTTGCACACAGTAAATGTTCAATAAAAGATGCATTTATCAGAACTTGGGATAACCAGGACTTTTCTTCCACACATTCTCAGGAGTGCAGCCAACAAGCACCCCACGGTACCACAGGGAGGAGTTTTCAGAAGTTTTCAAATAGATGTTACCATGATCAGAAATTAAGTGCCTGTGTGTCTGTGGGGCAGAGAAGGGGGAGCTGGCCTAGACCCTCTTACCTCTTTTCAAATACTATAGCCTTTACCTTTTCTATACACGGACTTCACAGGAAGGCAGAATGACAGTATAAAAGGTTCAGGCATTGTTTTCATGCTCCCAGAATTGGGGGACATTAGACTTAAGATGTACTAAGATGGGCTGCACCACCTCCCACCAAGGGCTGACTTAAGACATAAAGTGTCCTTAGAGGCTGCAGCATGGCTAGAACCACAGCAAAGTTTCACTTTCTGCACCTGGAGCCCCATTTTCTCATCACCCACTTGTTAACTCCTTCTCATCTGGATTTGGCACACAGCCCACCAAGCCTTAACCATACGAAGCACTAAACACATAATATTTAGTTTTTCTGTTGGTTCAGGGCCACCAATATGTTCATACATATTCTCATCTCCCATGAACTCTCTGTAGCTTCTAGTCCTGAGGGCCACCCCATTCTTCTTAAATTCATTCTTCCTTGACCCCTTGGTTTTCCTCCAACATTTCCAGCATTTCCACTCGGCGTCTTTCCCGATTCGCTCTTACTCTGCTTCTCTCTTTAGGTGGGCCACAGGGTCCCCTGCCTTCCACCCTCTTTTCTTTATTCCCTATAATTCTCTCCCTTGCTCTGGCACTGTCACCTGCTGCCTTCACAATTCATTTCCTTGCACACCAACCAGACTCTTTCTCTGATTTCTGTAATTCTGTTCATATGCTACAGTTATCTGGAGCTAACATATTGGAATCATCTTTGACTTTAGCTAGAGAGGGAAAGAGATGAATCAAGAATGACTCATTATTATTTCTCGCTTGAGCACCTGAGTAATGATGTCTTTAGATACTTATAATGTGGGTGTTATAGTGGGGAAGGAAAGGCAGGGTGGTGGGTACAACCCAAACAAGAAATGGATAATTACAATATCATATGGAGAGTGCAAAGTTCGCCCAACCCAGACTAGCGGGGAGAGAGTGGCCAGGAAAGAAAGACAAAGTATAATCTGGTCATTTCATGACTTTTGCCTATTTAAAAAACGACTTCCCACTGCCTTGGTGAAGCACAAGTCCCATACCATAAGCACAAGCCTCATGGAATGGGGGAAAAACACTTTAACTCATGAGGACAACATTGTCTTCTGACCTTATCTGTCATGATCCCCAACTGCAGATCCTAACCTCAAAAAGACTGGAATAAACCCCATTTCTCAAATAGTTCTTGGGTACTTCTACCTAAATACCTTTGTTTACACGGTTTCCTTTCTACACTGTGCCTCCCCTCCACCCCCTACCATCTCCACTCTCCAAAAGCCTCTTCCATCCTTCAGGACCCATCTTGAATGGCAGCTACTGCAAAGAAGCATCTCCTGATTCCACCTCTCTACTCCCACTGAAAACATAGAGGTGGCTCACCATCATCCGGGCAGCCCCAGCGCTTCTTCTAAGGCTTTCTGATGGCCCTTATAGTCTGCCTTATAAGATTAGTTCCATCTGGTTTCCTCCTCTGCATTAACAGGAGAGACTTCTGGATTATAATCTCTTGGAGGGCAAAAGTATCCAGTTACGAATCCTTGAATTTCTCCCCCAGGACTGCACCAAGCCGTGTGTGTGTGTGTGTGTGTGTGTGTGTGTGTGTGTGTGTGTGTGTGTATCAGCCACCAAAGAAACCCATTTTACATTTTCCCTTGTCTTTATCACCTCCTCCCCTTGACTGCAGCTAATCTGCACTAAGTGTTATATTGGCACGAGCCTGTGCTACAATCCTAGCAAGTATTCAGTCTCATCCCTTGTTCATTTATAGAGTGAAAGAGATGGGTTTCTGGAGGGTCCTTCCAGAGGCACCATCCTCATCTCTGCCTACTGACATGCCAGTCTTTGGAAAGCGAGCTTTATTGATTTCTCTAGCCAAGAAAGGCTCCACGCCGTATCAAAGCCAAGTCTGTCGAAACTGTAAGTTCTCTGCACCCACACCTGAATCTGCATAATTCCCCAAAGCCACAAAGGTATAAATAAAAACTTCCAACAGGACAGCGGAACGTTTGCCAACTGTGGGAAGATAAATGGCCTGGGGACTTCTTGTTCCAAAGGCAGAATGGCTTGATTTCTGATTTTAATGTGGAAAAAGAGATGCTGGGAGTCTAAGATTTTTTTCTTTCATTGCCAGAAAGTTATGGGTCACAACATTTAATTTGATTAATTCCCAGTTTCCAAGAGAAAACCTTAGGAGGAACCTTGGGAGGCCCGATAAAATAAGTATGTGCAATTGTTAAGACAGGAAAGGAAAAAAAATGACTTCCATCAGAGCCCACAAAGATTGTTTCCAGTCCCAAACATGGGTCCCCAGAGACAGCCTGGAAACCAAATTATTGTCAAATAGATGCTTACCTTTTACAATGGCTCACAGCAAAAGAAAACATATAGCTTAACATCTCTCCCACAACTCACCTTTCTAGTTCTTTTTCTTTTATTCTCTCTCTCTCTCTGCCTTCCCCTCTCCCTGATGTTACGCTTCCAGGTCTAAGCTCTTCTACCAATTAGATACGTATCATTGGATGAGTCACTTGACCTTCTTAAGCCTCAGCGTGCTCATCAGCAAAATGAGGTGTTTATATTACATTGTTAAGATTCTTTTACTTTGGAGTCTAAATATAAATGCAAGCCTGCTCTGTCTGTTCCCACGCAATTGGTCCCACAAGTGCTCTAACCTTTTTTCTAGGGTGATGACTGGGGCTGCAGCATACACAAAGAGTGAGCTAACTTGCTGGTGGGGGTCAGGTATGGAGAGTTCCACCTTTTGTGAAAGGTGAGATCAAATGGCTGGATGAAGTGGCTGGAGCCAAAGATGAATGGGGTGAGTCATATAATTTAATACGTGGACCAGAGCGATCTATTTTGAAATTTCATTGCACAGTTCATTAATTGGCCAACCTGGCCAATAACTTGAGCATTTTCTTCCTAACTGTCCAATCTCTGTGTGTGTGTGCGTATGTGCATGCACGCGAGCATGTGCATGTGTGCACGTGCATGGGCGCACGTGTTTGCATTTAAAAATGGCATCGTATAAATTTGAGACTTTTAGAATCTGAGACTGTCAGGTCTGGTCAGAGCTTTTCTTACCATAGGCTCACCTGGGAAAACAGAGAGTGAAAAAGATGAAGAGGTCTTTCAGCTGCTTAGCGTAGGAGACAAGACTGGGCCAGGTGCTCATAATCCTGTTAAACCACACAGCAGCCATTAGCTAATTTATCTTTCATTTCCTCCCACAGGATGACCCAGAATTCAACTTGGATTAAGATTAAACAGACTACACTTCATCAGCTTTTTATTTTTCACTCTTTCTTTTTTCCTGGCCTTAACTTTCTCCTCCCATGAGTCTTCTTCTTCCTTCTATTCCATTTGTAGAAAATGTTCCCCACATATGGTTCTTTTGTATAGTTTTCATGTCATCTCATCTATGTGGTTAATTCCCTCAACTGGATGCCTGCTTGGAGGAGGGTTTTGTATTATTTTTGGCGTGGGGATCCATTTCCTGCCTATGAGTGACAACAGAGACTGCCTCTCAAAATGCCCCATGGTGCTGATAAGAGGAGCTGGCAAAGGGCAAGACAGAAACCACAAGGACAGGTGGAGTCATCCAGGCTCAAGGGACTCCAGCTACCTACGTGGCAGGATTCTGATATCTGAGAGGTGAGCTAAGGATTCATTCTCAGCATCCATTCATCATGAGGAAAGTACTTGACATCTGGGGACTCAGGATGGCTACCTTGACTAATAATGGCATTGGACTGAGAGGTAACATAGGTAAATTGACTCTTTTCACTGTTTCTCCAACATCTGATGGGAGCCTGGACAGCAGTGGTTAAGATGTCTAAATATTAGATCAAAGTATGCAAAAATTATTCTGTGGTCTGAACAGGAAGAACATCACTCACACTAGAGACCCCTTCCACCAGCTAAGAAGAAGTTGGCTTTGAGAGCACGTGGCATCACTCTGACTATGTGTTGTCAAACTTGGACAGGTTTGCTCTTCGGGAAATCTGCAGCATGTCAGTCTATGAGAGATGGTGATGCCTTGTGGGAGAGAGGCGCACATGAGGGCCCATTTGGCTTCTTCCAACGTTGGGAGTCTGTGGATGGTACCTTCCCACTACTTATCCATTATTTGGTCCCAGGCAAGCATTTTTATAAATGGAGATTTAGCAGATGGTATCCATTTAGAAAATGGGTCAGAAGAGCCACTGCCTTCTGAAACAAAGCAGAAGGAGTAAGACGCAGAAAAATGGTAGAGTCTTTGTGACTTCTGAGCTCTAGGTGTGTTGTAAGGGGACTAACAAGTCAGTGCATCCACCTGTCGGGCTGGGGGGTTGGAGAATGGATGCTTTTCCAAGCAGGAAAGAGGAAATGGAGTGTGCAGCTAAGTGAAGTCTCTAATTTCTGTCTCCATAATGGTAATGACTTCCATTGACATGGTGTCTTCCGTCAGCTCTGATCTCAGGGAATGCTCAGAGTCCTCCCTTGACTTAGCTCCTAAATCTGGTCCTCAATGGGCTAAAGGATGACATCACTATATATGCTCTATCTATTTCGGAGAAGACTAGCTCATGTGAAATAGGACATTGGGATGCTAAGGGAGTAAATCCAGAGTGGAGAAGGAAGAGGTGGAGGGAGAGAAGCTGTGAGAAATACTGATGCCTTTGTTTTCAAGCAGAACCCTCAGTATCATTCATGGAAGAGACACCTTGACTCAGGTAATGTCTCTGAAAGATTTCTCATAACCTCAGCCTCACTCCACTGCCTCCCACCTTTGAATGGGATTTGCTACTCTTTGGAGTGTATCACGTTAAGGTGAGCTCTCTTCAGGGAGACTTGACAAACTCTGACATTGAATCCTAAGTGTTGCTAAAAACATGTTTTTTCCCTGATGCTTTGGGGGTTCAGAAATAGAGGGAACATTTAGAATAGAGGTGAGGAGAGGCCAAAGCTCGGAAGAGAGAAGAATGATCGAGAATCTGATCTGCTCCAGTAAGATATTCAACAAGATGTGCAGGGACAACTGACGTAAGTCATATAGACATAGAAACCACCAACGATTATGATTCACTAAAATGTTGAAGAAAAAATAAACTCCTATAACACAGAGATAGGCACAAAGCAGTGGTGAAAATAACTCCAAGAAGTACATTGCAGTAAGAACACAGAGGGAAGGCTGTCCATGTCGATGCTTCCAAGGGGATGGCTAGAAAAGGTTGGGCCCTAAGGGGTCCTTTTACGCTGGTTGGGAATTGAATAAAGGGATGTCATCTTTCCTTAATTACTCTCTCTGCAATCATCACATCGTCACCGTGCAGATGCCTTAGGGAAAGGCATGTAACTGAAGAATGGTTGGGTACCTGAGAGGAAGGGCTACGGTGGAATATACGAGCACTGAGCTGAGGACCAGGACTTGTGTGTTCTAGATTTGGCTTAGCTCTTGGGTGGCATGCGGTCAACTGCAGTGCTGTGGCCAAAGCCCTGGGCTTATTACAATCATAATTCTAACCATGATTCTAAACCTGGGCAGGTCACTTGATCTCTGAGCCTCAGTATCCCGATTTGTAAAATAGGAATGAAAATAACTCTCTTCTAAGATTGTAGGGTGAGCGTTATGAAGAAATGTATGTGAAATGGTTTTAAGAACTGAAACATACTATACGAAAGAGGTCTGGCCCAATCCTGTCAGTTACAGCCGGTAGACAGTACCCCCAAAAAACAGAATGCCATGCCTTAGGGCCCACATAACAGAGTTAGGCCTCGTACCCAATTTTTAGGTTGAATCCAGCTTTCTTTTAGGACACTGTCATGATGCCTGTTTCTTTCCATCTGATGTGGCCAGATGAAGAACGGATGAGAAGATGGGAAGAAGAAGGGGAATTTTGAAGAAAGCAACGGCCACTACATTGAGTGCCAACCCCGAGAGAGCTGTACGCTAGAGGTGGGCACCTTTAGAGACACGCACAGGAATCAGAGAAGGATCTCTAGCTGGGAACTCTCGTGGAGTTGACCAGCACCCAGCAATCCAGTCCAACCACAGAAAATCTTGGTAAGACTGCTGAGAAACCTACTGAGCAACAATGGATAGAGCTTTCAGCTTCTGAGATCTTGTGTCTCAGGTCTATTAAGTTAGGATCCTTGCTTGTAGGTTCTTAGCAGTAACATGCCACCATTACTTTTTTGCTAAATAGTGCCAAGAAAATACAAAAATTAAGAAGACCCTCTGTCTATGGCTGTTTTGGACCTGTGGTTCAATTTCACTATACAGGACGAGAAAGCAATAGTTTTTCTCACGAAAAAATTTAATCTAGCCATTCCTGCCCAAGTGGGCTTAATTTGGGCTTTGCATAAAAAACAAGTCCCCTTCCACAAAGTCTGATGATGAGAAACAGGGAAACCCAGATGAGAACACCCTCTTTGGGCAAACATGAAGTGTGGGACATTTATCACCTTCAGCAGGAAACATGTCTGCTAATTGGTCTCTTCATTAACCAAGGAGAGCATCTACCACTATAGCAACTCACAAGCTAGTGGCAATTTGGGGCAATCCTTAAGTGCTTTCTAACTCATAATCATATTTCTTCTGAAGTCTGCCGACCTAGAAAAATGACTCTAATTCCTCATGAATAGACTGCCCTCACCCTCACTAATGATGGACTCCCCGGGAAGGAAGACAGCGAGCAAGAGATACACATCATAAACAGAGGAGAGATACTACACCCAAGCCTGAACCAGGGATGACTCATCTTTTAGAACCAGGCTATCGCCAGAGTGCTTTGTATTATCCGTGGGTAGGGGGACCACGAGAATCCTTTTAGCTTCTGCAGCTCCTAGGAAAGGAGCTTCTACTCTTTCCCTCATGAACAACTGTTCTGTTCTCTAAGATTCTTATCACTTATTCGATGTGTGGACAGGGACAAAGGGATACTTAGGCAGAAGTGTCAAGCTTCGGTGGCAAGGAAGGCCTGTGTGGGTGGGAAAGTTAGGAAGGAAATTCTGCCAGCAGCTGACAAGGGGTGAGCTCTTTCTAGTAGCAACCAGTACTTCAAGTCTAGAGATTAGTGGGAAAAATCTCATTCCCTGCGGACACGCCAAGAGACACAGCAGTAAGGTCCCGTGGGGGCAGGAGGCTTGCAACACCCTTCGGCCAGGCTCCCTCCCCTTCCTGCAGGGAAATGATGAGCTAGGGCATCACTTTGGGGGTCCATGCAAATGTCCATGGACAAAGAGAGGACAACAGAGCCTGGGGCGATGGCTCCCTCATTAGCTACCCTGGAGGATTCATTGGTCAGGAGCTTCCAGTGGCTCTGCTGTAGACTTCTCACCTAGAATGTGTGACTTCTAGAGGCGACCTGCCAGATAAAGGAGATATCACTCCCATTCAGCTTTGACATCCTTGGGATCTTGGCACTTTTTAGTGAGTTTCAGAGGCTTCATCCAAATAGCAAACTGCGCCATCAGATCGGATGAGGACCTAAGAATAGCATCTTGAATAAAAAGCATAAATGCAATGGGTGTGGTTGGACTCTAGGTAGCTACTGGGGGTGTCTCTGGGCCCACGGTTCCCAGACATGACTCTGAGAGAGGAAAGACAGCAAATGCCAAATAAAAAAAATGTATCAAACGTGCAAGAACGTCCGTTTTCATTTAGTTCCTACCTCTCTGCAAACCGGTGAATGCAATGTGCCGAGGATGGCAGCCTCCTTAAGAGCAAAGGCCAGCAATTAAATAATAAGACAGCCCGTCTGAAGAGCAACGTGGCCTTACCTGGAGACAGGGAGGAGTCGTAGGAGCTTCTCTCCTTGCGATTCATCTTGAAGGCTTGGATGTCCTTTTCCCTGTATGTCCCAAAGCCTTCGTAGCTCCTCCTTTTACTCCCGCTCATGTCACTGTCCCACTTGTCATTCGAAGGGTTCATGTCACTGAACACGTCCAGGCTCTCGGGTCTGGTGCCGCCACTGTCGCCCCCGCTGCCGGAGTACCTTTTTGGGCACGAGTCCGCAGGCTCGCCGCTCAAGTCACCTTTGTCCTTGGCCTGGGTCCAATGCTGGGCATCAGAAAGTGACAGTGTAGACAGGGTGTCCACCTCAAAGTTGTTCTTGGAAGCTTTGTGGCCGGCTTCACTGTGCTGGTGCTTCTGCTTCTCTTTATGCTTATTCTTCTCACTCACTAATGGGAGCTCCTTGTCTGCACCACCCAGCCGCTCGCTCAGGATGTGGCTGGAGAAGCCCGTGGCTTTGCCTGCAAAGAGACCACTCAGGTTGTCATGGGTCCCCAGGATCCGGTCTTCCTTGTGCTTATGCTTGTGTTTGTGTTTTCTCTTGTGGAGCCGACCGCTGGCCAGACCGGCGCCACCCGCCTTGGGAGGATTCAGGGCTGGCTGCATGTCACCGAGGCCCATGCCGACAGGTCCCTGCAGGTGGACTCCATGTTTTGCTTTATGCTTCGCTGTCCCCGACATCTTCATGTGGGAGCTCGTGTGGAACTGAGGAGGTGGCACTGTCGGCCTCATGAACGGGGAAGCGGCTCCGAGCGTGTGTGATAGGTACAAGGGAGCTGGGTACTGACTGTAATAACCAAGGTTCATCATAGGCATTGATGTGTAAGGCATTCCATAGGGTGCATAGTAACTTCCACTGGGAATAGGGTAGCTGAACCCTTGTAAAAAAGGCACCTTTGTCATGGTGTCATTGGTTTTTGCAGGCCTACCACGCTTCTTCTTTGACTTCAGGTCTGAAGTCCTGCGAAGATAGAGCAACGGGTCATACTGGATATATGGCACCGGGTAGTAGTGATCAAAATTAATCCGAAAAATGCTGGGATACGGATTCTCGTGGTAGAAGGTGTAACTCCGGTGGGAGATCCTGAACACCTGGAACTTGGTGATGAGCTCTTCCAGGTCTGCCAGAAACTGAAGGTCATCACGATTCTGCAGGCTTTTCCGTTTCCTCTTGTGCTTTGGCTTCTTGAGGCTTTCGTGGGCCAGAAAGTTGTCCACCATGAGATGCTTCTGCCGGTGGCCATGCCGGGTCTTTGTGCTGGTGTCGGACGGAATGGTCTCCGGGTTGTCCAGGGAGCAGAAATCGAAAGAGTACCTCCGTCGGGATTCTGAACCCTTCTCTGCTTGGTCAGACGTGCTGTTGTTGTCCGTCCCAATGCCACTGTCACTTGGGATCGTCTCCTCGCTGTGCGACTCACTCACAGGGGACAGCGTGATTTCCTTGAGTGACCCGATCTCGCAAAGGTGGGAAGGCGAGTTGGCCATCAGCCTGGGTGGGGACAGCTTCCAGGCTCCACTGTGGATTCCCTTCTGGGTTTTGGTTGGAAGAGCACTGATGGGCTGGAGATTTGGCATAGTTTTTGACTCTGAAAAATTGGTTTCAGTGCTGGCAGGGCTCAGGTTGCCATTTGACCCACCTAGCGGCGCTGAAAGTGGGTGCATAGCTGCTGGTGAAGATGCCACAAGGGACTGAAAGTTGGAAGGCACGGCTGGAACGTCCGGCTGGCTAGAAGCAGGCCTTGGGTGCTTGATGGCTGTTTTGGGTTCCTCGGATGGGGGTGGCAGCTCTGCTCTTGGCTTCCTGCCCCTCTTCTTGCCGATGTAGATGGTTCCCCTCTTGCTGACGTTGATCTGCTTGCCCAATTTGCTCTCAATTGCCGCTGCCCCGGGGCTGGTCTCCGGGGGAGCTTTTGCCTTCAGAGCAATGTTGCTGGAGCAGGACAAGATCTGGTTCAAGATATTTTTCCTCTTGAGTGTTTTCATCTTATTGATGGTTTTGATGGTCTTCTTATCCAACACCCCAAGCTTTCCAACTTTTTTGTGAAACTTCATCTCGCTCATGGGCTTGTCCTGTCCTGGCACCAGCTGGGCCAACTTAGCTAAACTGCGTCGTCTCTTTCTTTTCTTCGTGCCAGGGAACTCCCGGCTGATGGGACTGACCGGGCTGGTGGAAGTCCCCTCGTGAATCGTCTCCACCGTGAGCAAAGGCTGCTTCTTCGGCCGCCCCCGCTTCTTCTTGACGGGCGTAATCACAGTAAGACTGTCTGTGTTGGTGTACAGAGGGCTGGATGGGGTGATGGGGTAGGCAGACGGCGGTTCCACCATCAGTTTATCGGAGGTGGCCAGGACTGCCTCCCGGAGCATACTGGTGGGCTTTGGTTTGCTGCACGTCCACCTCCGTTTCGCAGCAAATTTGGGATGCTGGATTTCTGGCAACTTCCTCGATGGAGAGTGGTCCGTGCATGTTGGAGGCGTCATGATCATGGGTGGCTTCCGCTGCTTAGACACGCTTCCTGGCACGACTTTCTCGGCATTTCCACCTGTTTCAAGGCCAACTGAGGGGGGCTCGTTCTCTATCATTTTACTCAACTTAGGGACCCGGGGATCTTTCTTATTTCCCTCAGTGTTGGAAAGTATCCTGTTAACCACTTCACTGCTCATAGTGATTCCAGAAGCCAGGGCTTTCTCTGGCATGATCTTTTCTACCACTGCTTTGATGGACTGTCTCTTTTTCCTCTTATGGCTGGTTGGATCTAGACAGGGTGCCTTGATAGGGATAGTAATCCGGACATGACTTGAGTCATTTTCAGGATTACTGACAGAACTCGAATTCTGCCTGGCTGGTGATGCCTCTTGGGCATTGTCTGCAGGGTAGCCTTCCCTTTTCCCTTCTGTATTGTCAAATGCTTTCTGGGCATTCTTGACCCAGTCCAGGTCTGGGTTTGCTATGGTTTGACTTATCACATCTTTTTTACTGGACTTTTTCTTACTGCCTATGGTAGGTGGTTCTGAGGGCTCCTTTGCAACTCCTCCATCTTGATCTACCAAGG
Source organism: Phoca vitulina (assembly GCF_004348235.1). Classification (NCBI taxonomy): domain Eukaryota; kingdom Metazoa; phylum Chordata; class Mammalia; order Carnivora; family Phocidae; genus Phoca; species Phoca vitulina. The sequence continues at coordinate 33,850 of NW_022589880.1, forward strand.
GCTGAAGTCCGTTGCACTCGACAGAGCTGCTGGGTGGGGCTGGGGAGCTGTGGCTGCCTGGGGATGGGACCACACCTCCCAAGAGCAGATCTTTGCTGTTGGACAGCTGACTCCACGTGCTCCCTGCACTGCCTTTCTTACCCTGGGCCTTTGCAAAGGAAGCCACGGGCTCAAGAGCGGGGATCTTGCTGGTGCTTGCAGTTTCTCTGCCAGACTCTGGACTGATGAAGCAATTCTGAGTGGCAGGTCCACTGTCAGAGTTGGTGGACCAGTCCATGTGGTTCTGGCTGCTGCTTTTTTGCTGGTGCTTTGGTTTTAAGGTGTCACTGGTGACGTCCTGTGGGAGGCCTGGGTCATAGTGGAGATTTGAGTGTTTCTGTGGCCGCTCATAAGCCTAAGGTAGAGGGGTGGAGAAGGAGAGAGAGAGAGAGAAACAAAGATGAACATGTTAGAGCTACTTAAAATTAAATGTCAAAAGCCTTACTTATTTGAAAGTTGGGAACAGCCACCTTTAATTCCAGAATGCTTTTGGAGGTTTTCTCATTTGCAGAAGTAAAAATACAGTGCACTGATTTGGAACATTAATAAGGATGCTTTAGTCGCTGTCTTCACTCCTCCTTGCCCCCCAACAACAGGAACTTTTACCCATCTTGGTTGAATGCAATCTCGGAATAAGAACTGTTTAGTGAGAGAACAGGCCCCGCACGTCACTTAGGCCAGTGCCAGACCGTACACATGGAAGAGCTGAAATCTGTATAATGGAGAGTCCTGCCCATGGTGGCAGAGTGCAGGAGAGACTGTGAACTTCCCGACTCCCTGGTCCCTTTGCCTAACTCAAGCTCCCTCTGATTTCTGTCCCCACTTCCCATCCAACTCACGTACTTCCCTTGCTTCCTCCTATGCAAGTTCATTTCTGTTTGCACTTTACCCTGGAGTTCAGCATCTCTTGTGCTCCAACAAGTAGCTCCCTGAGAACCACTGCTACAAGGGAAAACAGCACGAGCTGAAGGGTTGGGGGGGAGGTCTAAAGAATGTGTGGGGCCAAGGGGGCTGGTTAAGGACACAGAGAAGAAGAAATGAAGCAGGAAAGAAGCACAAAAGACCTTCAATCCTTCTGACCCTAGGAGTGGTGCAGTGTTTGGGAGGTAACCCTCTGAGGCATCCTGAAGCCCGGGATGGGCACTGACAGCAATCTTGAGGAAACTCTTGGACAGTCTCAAAAGGAACCTTGAGTCTCCTGGACGAATGTGCCAAAAAAAAAAAAAAAAAAAAGCATGGTCATTCAAGATCACTCCTTCGAACTTTGTCAGCTGTGCTTTCCCTACATGAATTCTAAAGGAAAGTCTCCAGACTCTGGCACCTTCCTTAGGACCGACTCCACAGTTGGGAAAAGCAGAACCTGTGCTAGAGGCCCAACATAACTAGTATCTACAAAATCACTAAGGTGGTAGATAGTGAACACATCATTTTGAGACATTAAAGCTTTTTTTTTAAAGATTTATTTATTCATTTTAGAGAAAGAGAGAGAGCATGAGTGGGAGGAGCAGAGGGAGATGGAGAGAGAAACTCAAGCAGACTCTGAGCACGGACCAGATATAGGGCTCACATCGCATAACTCTGAGACCATGACCTGAGACCATGACCAAGAGTCAGACCCTTAATCGACTGAGCCACCCAGGTGCCCCGAGACATAAAACTTTTTAATGTAAAAATGCTAACGTTATTTCCAATAGATTTTAAGCCACACTACCAGTACAAAGAAGCATTCCTCAAAGTTTATTGTAAGTCCTGTTTTATACACACAAGTAGTAAATGTACAGGATGCATTATCCTAAGATTTGTTAAAGAAGGGAAAATACTAGTAAACTAAAGAAAGTTTTGGGTAATATCTCCACTGAGAAGTAAATGATGATTGGCTTAGTGGACTTAGGAAGTTTTAGCCTGTAACATGTATCTGTCTTTATCTATGTATCTATCCATGTATCTATCATCTATCTCTACCGATCTGTTTGCCATTGATGCTCTAGCATTTATACTTCATTAGAAAACATTTTTCATAGTCCCTGTTAAGAATCAAAACATAGATGTCAGAAAACATTATGGGTAAAATTCAATGCAGTAAAGCAAGTAGGGTTTCCTTCACGGTAATTTCTGGAATCCCTAGGTTTATTTTCTGCCTCTCTGATTTTGAGAAATCTTGTTTATACTTCTGGTATTGGATTCTGTTTGTTAAGTATCTTGAGAGAATCTCCCCCAAGCTAAGCCCAGGAGAAAATTAAGACAAAAAATGTATTTCCTTTTTTCTTCCTCTTGCAATGGTCAGTGGACACCACCATCATCAACATCTAGAGAACTAATCCTGTCACCTGACTTTGCTAGGAATTACTGCTGGGCACATAGGCTGCTGTCCCACTTTCAAAAACAAAAAACAAAAAACTAAAAACAGAAATCTTATCCATGGCATAAACTATTAAATGCCAGTTACCTTTTATGAATCAGGACTTTGCCGATTTGTCATTTGTGCTTTAGATTTTATTTTATTTTTTTTATTTTTTATTTTTTTTTTAAAGATTTTATTTATTTATTTGAGAGAGAGAGAATGAGAGAGAGCACATGAGAGGGGGGAGGGTCAGAGGGAGAAGCAGACTCCCTGCCGAGCAGGGAGCCTGATGCGGGACTCGATCCAGGGACTCCAGGATCATGACCTGAGCCGAAGGCAGTCGTTTAACCAACTGAGCCACCCAGGCGCCCTGTGCTTTAGATTTTAGTTGGCACTGGGTATATACTCACAGGATGACAAGTCTACAAAAGGGCTTGGAAACAAAATGTCCTACTCTTTAGGGCAACAGTATAATTGATAACTCATACTAGAACATTTTTGAGAGTCAGTGGTGGCACTTATTAAACATTGCCATGGGACAAAAAATCTGAGTTACTCTTTTGGACCCCAGCAAAGCAGGACTTATAGTTACCCTGTCTCCCCTACTCCTTCCACCTCCCCCCCTTTTCTAGATCTGGTCACAGAAGTCCACACAGGGGCTTCATAGTGAACCTGGAATTCTTGGTCCCTGATTCTCACCAGTTTTTTGTTTGTTTGTTTTTTTCTATTGCTCCATCTTCTTGTTCTTGGTGCCTAGCAGAATCCTTAATTAACTCTCTATGTTCAACTCTCAGCTCGATCGTAGGGACGCCCCCTGCCTTACAGAAATACTCCTATTAGAAGTTTTCATGAAACCCTGTAGGTCATCTTTGTTGGACTTTTATCTTAGTTTTAATTTTATATTTGATTTGTGCATTAATTGAATTAATGCCGGTTTCCCTTTCTAGCCTGTACACACCATCACAGAAGTACCAAGCACAGTGCCTGGCAAATAGTAGGCCCTCAACAAATGTTTATTGAATGAATTAAGGAACACACATTTTGTGATGGGTATTTCATTTGGTCAATAGTGAGATTAATGACCTGTACATTACAGCATCCTCCAGCCTCTTTTCTTATGTCATTCCTTTTGCATGTACCATCGTCTCTCATAAAGACATCCATCACAATCCTCCTAATGCTCTATGCCATTTATTTGTGTACTTTTCTATCTCCCTCTCCTAGACTGTAAGTACTTTGAGGTCACAGACTCATTTATCTTCTTATCCCCTGTGCCCACGACAAAGCAAACCACCCAGAAAGTTCCCAATAAATGTTTGCTGAGTGAATAAACAAAATCATGTTTGAGAAGCCTATTACCACGACAAAATACGTGGCTGCACACAGAAGATAACAAGCTGCCAATCATTCATTTGATAATGGCTCATAAGGAAATTGGAGCACTCAAATGCATTAGGTAATGAACAAAAAAATCCTTCCCCAATACTGAAGGACTAAAGGCACTTGCAAGGTAACTCCTCTTCAATGCAATTTTTACTGTTAGTTCTCCCTCATCTCCTGTTAATTCTTTCACTTTCCAATTAACTCTGCCTTTGGGAAAGGCCACGTGACTGTCAGGGGGGTGGATTTCACTGTGATAGTTGAAAGGTGGGGCCTGCTCACTTACACCCAGGGCAGCCCAGCTCAAAGTCATGCAGTTAAGTGTGCCTGGTTCCCGGTGCCTCCATCTGGACACTGCCTGATCTCATTGTTTCTACCATTTCAGCTGCAATTTGCCCTGCTGGGAGAGCTCCGCAATCAAAGGGCAGCGTGGACAAAAGGGAAGCACAACAAAGGATCAGGACTAATAGGGGGAAATGGTGCTTTAAGCCCCGCACTGAGATGGGCTGCCGAGAAGGGGCAAGGGGGACTAAGAAGGAGTACTCTCTAAGGGGTCCAGGAGAACACGGCTTTTCTCCAGCCTTGGCTGATGGCTACATCCTGCTGCATTTCACAGAATCCCATTTCTTCATCTGTCAGCCATGACATATTATATACACAATGGTGAAGCTGTCAGTTCCAATATGTCCTTCACTGAGAATTGATCACTTACTCCATTGAGACAGAGATGGACATGGCAAAACGGGCCCCTAGCTGGATGCTGGTAGGGGCAGGGGAGGGGTAGGGGGGCATACAGGCTCCCCTCCCACCCTGCCAGTGCTCTGGTCCTGGGCTCCCATGGGGGTCACTGACTGGGGGCTTTATTGACCCATTTAGCACCCATTTCCATTTTCCCCTTAGATTCTGCATTTTTCTGGGAGTAAGACCTTAATCTTTTAAGGCCTCCATACTACCCTCTGTCCACAGCAAGGGTGTTGCCTAAGATGGTTACCAAATAAGGGAAGGCCTGATGATATTCTACATTGGGCCGATCATTTTTGTGGAAAACTTTTAGTACCAACTAAGCCCAGTGTTATCTCTTGGCTGTTCCCCCACCCCCATGAATTGTTTGTGAAACATACAGTCACTTCTTTTAAAAGATTTTATTCATTTATTTGAGATAGAAAGAGCAAGAGTGAGAGAGAGAGTGTGCACGCACGTGCATAAGCGGGTGGGGGGGGAGGGGCAAAGGGAGAGGGAGAAGCAGACTCCCTGCTGAGCAGGGAGCCTGATGCGGAGCTGGATCCCAGGACCCTGGGATCATGACCTGAGCTGAAGGCAGACGTGTAACCGACTGAGACACTCAGGCGCCCCCACACAGTCATTTTGAAGGTGTGGCTTACTTTTATAAGAACAATACTTTCCATGCCCATTGAGCCTAGATGCCAAATGTTCATCAGTGAACCACCATTTTGAAAACTAGACAGATTTTCTTCTTAAAAGATGTGTTTATGGAAGCAAGTTCTTCTGGAATGTGAAGAATTATTTTGTAAAGTAGGTAACTATCCCCTCCCCTACAACCAATGTATCATATACATTTAAATTTTGTACAAGTTAGATTTCTTTTGAAAAAGCACTTGATTTTTGTCTACTTTTGAAAACAAGCATTAGATCGCTGCATAAAAACTTGAAAAATCCATAAAAATGGGAAGAAAATGAGTCACCCAGCCTTATCTATGGCTTATCTGAAGTAAGGGTTGTCGCAATGAGAGAAGAGGGCTATTTGGGTCTGAGAAAAATCATATAACTCATCAAAAATCAAGCATGACTTTGTGAGAGATAAACTACTCTTTTGGGTTAGCTGTGTTTGTGCTACTTTCTGCTGACACCGATAATTTAAATTTACTGTTCGTGAGATATTTTGCTTTACAAGAGTAGGAAAATATGCCTGGGTATGAAGTAACGAGGGGAGCTTTCGCTCTTAATTTGGCAACTGGTGCTTCTCAAGATGTGATCCTGGATCACTGTATCAGAACCACCTAAGGTACTGGTCATTAATACAGACTCCTGGGCCCCATTGCGGATCTACTAATTGCAATCTTTTAGGGTGGGATCAAGGAATGTGCATTTTAAACATGCTCTCCAGATAATTCCGATGCACAATGAAGTTTTAAGAGCACTGATCTAATGTTTGAATATCATAATTCCTCTGGGGTGGGGCTCTTCTGTGGTTGCTATGACATTTGCAGCACTTTTTGGTGGTAAATATGTAGAACAAACCACCATAGGCCTGTTAGGATATGCAATTTGGCACCATTGAGCATTCTTGTTTTGCTCTCTGAACTCTTTGTAATTTACATAGTAAGAAACTCTAACTCGGTACCCTCTTTAGGTATTCCAAGTCCACTGCAAGGTGAGGTGGGCAGAAAAGTCATCCGTATGGGTGGATAAGAGTACTGTCCTCCCAGAAAGAATCTGGAATGCAGGTGTTCATGACCTCCCACTCTGGGATTTCTATTTCCCCAACTCAATGCAGGCCAATCCCCAGAGCCCTGGGGTATCCTGGCATTTATCTCTGAGGCTTGAAGCAAGTGCTCAAGCCTGAGCAAGAACTGAGTGTGGGAGACAAGGAATGTAACCAGAAACTGTCTGATGAAAGGTCCCCAATCCTGGCTGTACGTTAGACTTATACAGGAAGCTTCATAAAGAACACCATGCCTGGGATCTGACCCAGATCAATTAAATCAGGATTCTAGAAGTGGGGTCTGAACAGTAGTACTTTTTTCAAAGCTCTTGGCTATCCCAATGAGCAGACAAAGTTGAGAACCACTGGATTATATCAAAGACAGAGGGTCTGGGTTAGGGACTAGAGAGGTTCTGATATTACCAGATGTTCCAGTTCAGTGGTTTTCAAATGGACTAGGACTCCACAGAGTCCTGGATTTTGTAAAGACTTTTCTGAACTATAGCCAGTGGATGGGGCAAGAGAGATGCTTCACATCATTCTTTTAACCCCCAAATAAAGAGAACAGCCTTGCAAAGGATTTCATTTAAGAGAGTGGGGGTGGGGAGAGATGGTTCTGTCACTTAAAGACTTTGAAAATGACCCTTTAGGCTCATGAACAGGAAGAACGCATATACCAGCTTCCATTGAACTTGACCCCAGAAGATCTCTCCTCAGCCCAGTTCATTCCTGCATTTGCTAATGGTAGGTATAGAAGAATGCCACTAAGTACCTTATTTCAACCAGGGCCTTATGATCCTTTGATTCCGTGGGCGTTATGGACTGAATGTCTATGTCCCTCCAAAGTTCATATGTTGAAAACCCCAAACCCCAAAGTGATGGTATTAGGAAGTGGGGCCTCTGGGAACACAATGTGATTAGGTAATGAGGGTAGAGCTTTCATGAATGGGATTAATGCTCTTACATTAAAAGACACCCCAAAGAGCTCTTTTGTCCTTCACTACGTGAGCACACAGAGAGAAGAAGGCCATCTATGAGCCAGGAAGCAGGCTCTCACCAGATGCTGCATCTGCCAACGTTGATCTTGGACTTTGTAGCCACCAGAACTATGATCAATAAATTTCTGTCATTTATAAGCCACCCACTCATGGTATTTTGTTATAGCAGCCTGAACAGAAGCACTACCCAGCTCCTAAACAGACATAAAGTTTCCAATGACATATATAAAGTGAATGTGTCCTCATTTCCTGTCACATGAATTACCCTGGGAAGTCACCTTGACTTAGTTCCCATAGGAACCATTCCTGATTTACTATTTGGGGGCTGTTTTGAGCGATACTAACGCACTCCTTTTCCTGGGGGTGATAACAGCTGGTGCAAAGACAGAGGCCCCTAACATATGTTTCCTTGAATACATGGTAATTCTGCATAATTTAAAATGATCATTGACTTCATTCCAGCCACAATGTTATAATAGGTATTAGACTTACCCTTTCCACGGAAACAAATATAATACTGAGCAAACTATATGAAGCAACTGTTTTCAGGCACTGGACTATAGATAATGTGTGCTGTGATTCTAGAGAGAAGGAAACTCATGAGGCCCCCGTATCCCTAGTTTTCTTCGCCTGGAAGCACTTTCTGAGGCTGAGCACAGGAAAGTAGAAGCCAGAGATCTGTGATCTCACTATGTGGAAAAAACAGAGATCAGAGTTTGGGGCTGGAGGAACTGGGATTTGAGAGACAGGGTACCTAAGAAGAGGGAGCCATGTAGAAAAGAAACCCTAGAAACATTTATAGGGACATTCTTATGTCTTTGGCCAACTTTTAATCTGCACTTGAGGGCAAGACTCCATGAAGCCCAGCAGAGTTCAGCTACTAGGGGGCCACAAGCTGAACATAGAGTCCTGACATCACCAGTATTGGGCAGTGTTGGATTTCTGCTTAGCCAGAGTGGGGCAACTTTAATGAATATTCCAGAACTCAGCTGATATCCCAGAAATGGTACTCTTTAAGAGTAGGATTACTCTAGCCCCAGAATAGAAACTATGTTAGTCCCTCCCTAACAAAGTCTGAAAAGAATCCTCAATAGGATAAAGCTAGCTTGCCAGTAAATTAACTACCTATCAGAACAAAAGTCAAACTCTAAAGGAAAACAACAAAATGCAGAATCTCTACAATATAGTAACTACAATATCCAGGACACAATAAAAAATGCACTAGACAAGCAAAGAAATAGGCAAACATGACCCACAACCAGGAGAGCCAAGATAGATCCAAGGCCCCCGAAACAGCCATTATGAAAATATTCAAGTATTGAAAGGAAAAGATGAACATAATTGATGAACATATGGGGAATCTTAGCATAGAGATGGCAACTATACCAAAATAACCAAATGAAAATTCTGAATTGGGAAAATACAATATCTGAAATTAAAACTTCACTGGCTGAACTTAACAGCTTATAGGACAATGCAGAAGAGAAGTTCAGTGAACATGATGGGGAGAGAGTAGAAATGATCCAAACTGAAAGAAGGGAGAAAGATGTAAAAAACAAAGAAACAAACAAAAAAACAAGGCTTCAGTATCCTGTGGAATAGTATCAAGAAGTCTAAAATATATAATTAGCACCCCAGAGTAGAGAAGGAGAATAGTACATGCAGATTAACACAGCTAAGAAGCTCAATAAACAGAACAAACACACATAAAAACCACATCTAGGCACACTGTAAACAAACTGATGAAAACCAGATAAAACTTTTAGAAGCAGCCAGAGAATTAAGACACAAAATTATAGGGGAACAATGACAAAAATAATGTCTGACTTCTCGTCAGTAAAAATCAAGCCAGAAGACAATGAAATAACATCTCCAAAGTGCTAAAATAAAGACAAAACAGTCAACTGACATTTCTATATCCAGTGAAAATACCCTTCAAATATGAAGGCAAAATAAAGATATTTTCAGATAAATAGAAACTGAGGGAATCAACTACCGACAGAAGGAAATTATAAGAAATGTAAAAGGAAGTTCTTCAGGGTAAAGGGAAATAATACCAGATGGAAACTCAGATCTACATGAACAAATGAAGAACATGAAAGCAGAAAATATGTGGGCACATATACAGTTTAAAAGACAAATGGCTGCTTAAAACAGAAATAGTAATATGTCATGGAGCTTATGACATTTGTAGGAATTAAGTGTACAACAATAAAACAAAACACAAAAGGGTGGTATACGGAAGTATGCTTGACCATTGAACAACGTGGGTGTGAACTGCGTGGGTCCACGTATATGCAAATTTGTTTCAATAAATACCATACACTACTGTAAATCTATTTTCTCTGCCTTATGATTTTCTTAACACCTTTTCTTTTCTCTAGCTTGCTTTATTGTGATTATACAGCATATAGTACCTACAACACACAAAATATGTGTTAATCAACTGCTGACGTTATCAGGAAGACTTCCAATTAACAGTAAGCTCCCAGTAGTTAAGTTTTGGGACAGGAATCAAAAGTTTTATGTGGATTTTCGACTGCATGGCGGGGGGGGGGGGAGGGGGCGGCGGTCAATGCTCCTAACCCCTCTGTTGTTCTAGGGTCAACTATATATGCTTGTTACAGTTCTTATACTTGATGTGATAATAGTTCAAAGTAGTCTGTGATACTTGGTGCACATTGTAATCTCTAGAGCAACCACTAAAAATAAAGTCATATATCAAAAATGCCAATAGAAGGAAATTTATGGAATATTAAAGAGAGCTTGATTAGTCCATGAAAGGGCAGAAAAGGAGGAAACATAATAAAGAGAGATGGGACAAAGAGAAAACATAGTAACATTGTAGACAAACTCGACACTACCGGTAATTATATTAACTCAAAATATATTAAACACTCCAAAACAACAACAACAACAACAACAACAACAACAACAACAACACAGGGGATAGGTTGTCAGACTGAACGAAAATGTGAAGACCCAACTATAGACTGTTTACAAGAGATACTCTTTAAATATAAGAACACAGCTTAAAAGTAAAAGGATGGAACGAGATAAAGCACACAAACATTATTTTAAGAATGCTGGAGACACTCCATACAATGTGAAATAGTCAGAACAAAAGGTATTACTGGAGATAATTAGGGGCATTTCAAAATGATAAAAAAAGAAGTCAATTCATCAAGAACAGACAATACTACTAAATTTGTTTGCAACTCAAAACTTCAAATACTTGAGACAAAAAGTAAGAGAATTCAAGAAAGAAAGAGACAATTCCACAATTAAAAGGATTTTAACACCCCTCTCTCAGTAACAAAACAAAATGACCAAAGAAATCAGAAAAAAATATATGGAAGATTTGATCAACATGCAACCAACTGAACCTCACCCAACAGCAAAACACTTTCACCAATATATTCTGAACCACAAAAGAAGTAGGACTGGACAGTGAGCACATGCCAGTGTCCTCAAAAATCATTTGTCATCAGGGAAATGCCAATTAAAACCACAAGAAGATACTACTGTATACTCAGTAGGATGGCTAATATTGAAAAGATTGACAGCAAGTATTAACAAAGATAAGGAGCAACTGTAACTCTCATCCATTGCTGGAGGGGGTGCAAAATGGTACAGCCACCCTGGAACTTGATTTGGTCACATCTTTTAAAGCTAAATATACACTATGACTCAGCAATTCCACTCCTATGAATTTACCCAAGAGAGATGAAAATATTTATCCACAATTAGACTTTCATAGAAACTTCACAGCAACTTAATTCTGAGTAGAAAGCACCTGCAAAGAGCCCAGGTGTTGATCAACAGGAGAATACAAAATCCATCAATAAAAAGAAAAGGGTAGAGCTAATCCACAACATGCATAAGTCACACACACAAGCTGAGCTAAAGAAGCCAGACCCCCAAAAAGTACATATTGTACCATTCCATTTATGTAAAGTTCTAGAACAGGCAAAACTAGTCTATTATGATAGAAATCAGAACAGTGACTGTCTATAAGGTGGAGTGGGGACTGGTGTGGTTGTGAAGGGGCAGGATGGAAGTTTCTGGGGATAATGGACATATTTTAAATGATGACAGGAGTGCAAATTACACAGCTGTATACATTTGTCAAAACCCCTTGAAAGTATACATTTCAGTAAATGTAAATTTTACCTCAACTACGAAAGAGAGATCAAGCACTGATTATTAAGAACTCCTTATACCCAACACCCATGTATATGCACACACACACCCCCAAAGCCACTCTGTAGGACTTGGGGACTTTTTTCTCAAAGGAACACCTGAATCCGCAGCTACTCATTGTTTCCCCTTCCTAGAGTCCTCCCTCCCCGCTTTGCACAGGGACCGCTGAGGGAGTTGATCCCAAAACAATGGAGCCTGAATCAAGGAGGCAGGTGCTTGTGGCTTCTGCAGGCCCCATTCTCTCCTTTCCTTATCCTTGGCAACATCCCTGCCCCAGGCAAAAAGTAGAAAGGTGCAGCCTGCCTCCACCCCAGCCACAAATCCACCTTGTTTGAGGTAAGGAAGGAAGCTTGACAAGAACCTGCTCACAAATCAAAGTTAGCGCTGCCCCGCCTCCTCTGTAAATCATTCGAGATCCATCTGGGTAATGACTCCTCCAGTGTAATTCCCTATTAAGAGGCTTTATCTGGAGAGATAAGCAGCTGGTTTCCGTGTCACTAATTGCTGTCTGCTGTGATTTTAAAACATCTGCACCATTGTGCTCTTCATTTTCATATTCTAATCACCCTGAAACTTGAAAAAGGTACATCATTGATTGTTTCTATGGGTTAATTAGTACACAGTCTCCTTGTAGAGACAATTTAGAGGCAGCCAGAACCTCAATCAGGAAGTTTGTTTTAAAAATTAATAACATCGGCTGTGGCTGGAGGGACTGTCATGTTCAGGGACGCATAGGGACTCTCCTGGTCGGGGAGCCGCCTACAGGGCTGGGGGTGGGGCAGGAGAGTGGGCAGTGGTGGCAGGCAGGACCCAGGGACCCAGGACAGGACTTGGTCCCAAGTGGACCTGACCACTGGTCTCTGCTGCCTCCCTCCCCTTCCAACTAGCCCGGGTCCCTTTCCCAGTCAGTACAAATCAGGACTTTAATGAGGATTGACCAAAATATCTGGAGGTGAGAGGAATTTGTCAAAGTAGTAAGAGTATGGGCATTATTTCAGATTTAGAGTCTGTTCATTGTTCCCTCTCCCTCCCCATCTCAACTATGGAAGGAGATTAAGGGACAGGGCAGTTAGAGTACAGATGAAAAGAACCAGACCAAACAAATGAGTGACATTGGAATTCAGAACTTCCCAAATTTCAATTGCACAAGATCCACTTCAGTATCCCTTGAAAATGCAGATTCTGATTCAGGAGCTCAGGGGTGGAGCTGAATCCTGCATTTCTAACAAGCTCCAAGGTGGTGCCCAAGGTCAACCATTTGAGATGTGGTCTAGACCCTCAATTCCCAAGCCCTCGACCAGAATCACCATTCCTGAGATCCAAGGGACAGCTGAGAGATGACAGTGTAGTGAGGGGGCTTGGGCTCTGTGCAGCCCCACAATTAACAGGACAAGTCACATGGCCTCTTGTGTCTTGTCTTCCTCATCTAGCAACTAACAGCAGTACTTTTCTCTCTCTTAAAAAAATACTCAATTTATTTAACCTAAAACAAACAACAACAACAAAAAACAGTGTACTCATTTTTACCCTCGCTGCTTCTTGCAATCTAACAGCCGATGTGTTCTCTGTATCTATGAGATTGTTTTGTTTTTAAGATTCCATATTTAGGAGATCATACAGTATTTGTCTTTCTGTCTGACTTATTCACTTGGCATAATGCCCTCCAGGTCCATCCATGTTGTCATAAATGGCAAGATTTCATTCTTTTTTATGGCTAAATAATATTCTGTGTGTGTGTGTGTGTGTGTGTGTGTGTGTGTGCGTACACACATCTTTTTTATCCATTTATCCATCAGTGGACACTTAGATTGTTTCCATATCTTGGCTTTTGTAAATAATGCTGCAATGAACATGCAGATGCATATATCTTTTGAAGCAGTGTCTTTTTTTTCTTTGGACATATATCCAGAGGTAAAATTGCTGGATTGTATGGTAGTTCTATTTTTTAATTTTCTGAGTTAACCTCCATACTGCTTTTCATAGTGGCTGCACCAACTTACATTCCCACCAATAGTGCACAAGGGTTCCCCTTCCTCCATATCTGGGTGTGAGGTCATATCTCACTGTGGTTTTAATTTGTCCTCCCCTGATGATTCCTGATGTTAAGCATCTTCCGGGTACTCATTGGCCATCTGTATGTTTCCTTTGGAGAAATGTCTATTCAATTATTTTGCTCATTTTAAAATTGGGTTATTTGGGGTTTTTGCTATTAAATCATATATATATAATTTTTATATCTTTTGTTCTCTCCATATTTTGGATATTAACACCTTATCTGATATATGATTTGCAAATATTCTCTCCCATTTCGTAGGTTGTCTTTTCATTCTCTTGATGGTTTCCTTTGCTGTGCAGGAGCTTTTTAGTTTATCTTTGTTCTTGTTTTTTTTTTTTTTTTTTTTTTTTAAAGATTTTATTTATTTATTTGAGAGAGAGAGAATGAGAGACAGAGAGCATGAGAGGGAGGAGGGTCAGAGGGAGAAGCAGACTCCCTGCTGAGCAGGGAGCCTGATGCGGGACTCGATCCTGGGACTCCGGGATCATGACCTGAGCCGAAGGCAGTCGCTCAACCAACTGAGCCACCCAGGTGCCCCTGTTCTTGTTGTTTTTGGTTGATTCAAAACACTATCAATGAGACCTATGTCAAGGAGCTTACCGCCTATTTTCTTTAGGAGTTTTATGGTTTCAAGTGTTACACTCAAGCCTGTAATCTGTTTTGAGTTAATTTTTGTGTGTTGTATAAGATGATGGTTCAATCTCATTCTTTAGCATGTGGCTGTTCAGTTTTCTCAGCACCATTTCATGAAGAGACTGTCCTTTTCCTTTTGTATATTCTTGGCTCCGTTGTTGTAAATTGACTGTATACACATGTGTTTATTTCTGGGCTCTATTCTGTTCCATTGATCTACGTGTCTGTTGTTAGGCCAGTGCCGTACTTTCTGATGACTACGGTTTTCTAGTATAGTTTGAAATCCGCACTGTGATCCCTCCAGCTTTGTTCTTCTTTCTCAAGATTGCTTTGGCTATTCGGGGTCTTTTGTGGTCCCATACAAATTTTAGGATTGTTTGTTAGTTCGTATCTCAAAGGGGAGTTGAAAGGATTAAAAGTTGGTGTCAAATATTTAGTCTGGTGCCTGGCCCACAGTAGGTATTATATAAATATGGCTATCATACCAATGTATTTTTCAGTAAAGCACTTTTCTGAAAAGCAACATCCAGCTGAAATGGGGGTCATGGCAGAGACAGGGAGAGCCTCATTTAATCTCAGGTGATGCTTTCTTGCAATCACCCATTTTAGAGGCCCTCTTAGCCAAGTCTGTTGCCACCCCCTACCCCCCAACCTAAACCAATGTTCAGAACTCAAGGTCTTTCTTCATGGCCTCCCTGGGAGCTACTTGACAGTATGCTTATAGGGAGCTCACTTCTGCACAAAATACATTATTCTACTAGACAGTGCTTTCCTATTTTGAGCCAAAGTCTGTCCCTCTTGGATAGTCTGGCAAGCCAGGGAGACAAGCATCACTTCATGTGTTGGCCTAGATCTGAGGGCCAGGTCCCTGCAACTGCGAGTGAATGCACCCCTGGAAGGGAGTTCTTAGGCCCCCTTCCCACGACTCCCAGACTTTAAGGGGCTTCCTCATTGGGTCTGGAAATGTGCTACTGTTGGGGGAAAAAATGACAAAAACTGGGCTCTCAATCATGTGACGTACAAATAAAAAACCAGCCTCTCAGCAGGAGAGTTGGAAGTGGACTTAGAAACTTTAGAGAAAGGGAGAAAGCAGTGGAGAGCTGCAGGGTGGCCTCCTCCAAGGTAGTTGTGGAGCAGGCCTGGTGGGATTAATGGGAGAGCAGCAACGTGGTCGCATCCTTCCAGAGGGGACCTGGAGGCCTCCTGATTGAGCCATTCAGGTGCCAGGGACCTGCTGAACCAGAATCCCACGGCCAGCTCCATGCTCCACCTTCATTCAGCAGCAGACTCTGCCCTCCCTGTCCCTGCTTCTCTGGGCCTCCAGCTGGGTCCTGGGAGCCCTGGGCTGGGCACCCCAGGGGAACAGAGCAGAAGTCAGGGCTCAGTCCTGGCCTCGGACACATTCTGCAGTGAAGGCATTGAGCTGCAATCACAGATTTATCCTAAAGAAGTTATGGAGCAACAGTGAGGTTTCAAAAATTTGTTAGCTATCCTCCCCTGTGGCTTTGTTCTTCATTCCACTTCTTCAAAGGAGGAGGGAGCAGAACATGTTCTTGCCTCTTCCTTGAGAATCAGTAGCATGTGATTAAGCGGTAGAATTAGCAGGGTGAAGTATTAAGGTCTGAATGCCATATGTATAAGAGAGTTACAGCATCTTAAGTGCATCCAGAGGCAGAGCCAAAATGGCAAAGGAAGAAAGTGAAAGAAAGTTAAATGCATAAGGGAAATAGATAGTTAACCTGTCCCCTCACTCCCCGAAAAAAGCATTTCTCAAACTCACTGGAGGATAAGAATCACCAGTGGACTGTGTTAAATAACAGCTCACCAAGCCTCTCTCTTGCAAGTTCAGAGTCATGGTTCTGGGCTGGGACCCGGAGATCCTTACTTTAGCCCAGTTTGGTAAACACAGTGACCTAAGGGTTTCTACAAGGAAGGGGGGGTTTAGAATCGCTCAGCTCTGTTCCAGGGTGGGGAGCAGAGGAGAGGAAAGCCCAACATGAGGTCATCAATGCCAGCAAGCGCAGGACAGGGCTCCAAGATGAAGCTCAGAGATGCTATCTAGCTTTTGCTTGTTAGGGGGTGGGGAGGAGTTTGGGAGAGGGTGGAGGAAAAGAAGTATTTTTTTCCTCTTTACCTCATGTTTCCTTTTTCCCTTTTCATAAATGCTTTTTACTGCAAAACTGGTGCTTTTTGCCATTAGAGCTAAAATAACCGTTGATTATAAATTGAGTCTGAAATGTCATGAAGATGCTGAATTTGCCTGAAAATCCAGCTTTTAAAGATTCCCATAAACACTGCAAACTGTGGGCATTCGGCACATCATTCGTTCAGCAAGAGTCTGGGAAGAGGACACTGGCTCTCAGAGGCCAGGGAGGCAGAGCAGGGATGAGGGCGCTGGCCTCGGGGGTGGGGGCTGACTTGGATTCATTCCTGCCCCTGTCGTGCCGCAGGAACAAGCTCATGTCCGGTGTGGACAAGAATGGGCACAGTGATGGTCCTGGTGTAACCGTTGCGTGGGTCCCCATGTCAACCCATGTTGACTGCCCTCAGAATCTCCTATTCAATCTGTGCTCTTGAGCTTTCTCTAAGAGGTTTCCTGCTGAAGGTGATGTGGCATCTGTCACTTGTGGATTGTCTTCTATCTATTTTCAGAGAGGTGGTGGAGCAGAACTGTGGAGCACGTAGGAGCACGGACTTGAGTGAAGATTATGAGAACGGACTCAAGCTAAGATAACCGGGTTCAAATCTCAACTGAGTCCAAGTCTTACTAGCTGTGTAACCTTGGGCAAGTGACTTAACCTCTGTGCCCCAGTTTCTTGCCTGTAAAATGGGGATAATAATATACTTACTTCATAAGGCCAGTAGGCGAAGCCATGATAACAATCTATGTAGAGCATATCGAACAGTGCCTGCTCCCCAGTAAGGGCTATCTCAGTCTCACTATGCAGCGGAGGGTCCTGAGGGCACACTCAGGCTCAGGAATCAGAAAGATCGAAGTTCAAATCCCAGCTTTGCCTCTTACTACCTGTATGACCTGAGACTTGTTTCTTCTCTACTTCTAAAATGGAGAAATATAGGGGAATTAACACCGCCTACCTAATAGCATTGTTTGAAGAATAAAATAAGACGTTGGTAAACACGTTATCACAGAACACATAGTAAGTGTTCAACAGATGCCAGTCATTACCAGCATTACAATGTTGTTGTTGGTTACTGCTATCACTCCTATCAGAAACGCAGTTCCCCGGTAAGAGGGGTTAGGGGCCATTGTACCCTTTCCCCTCGTGATCCCCATAGCCTTTTTGACAAGAGTTTTAGCTAAAATTCCTGGGGTGTGATTCTCCTCCAGGTCTGGGAGGAGGTCTCGGATAACCAGAGAGACACTAACTGGGTTGAAGGAGAATCCAGTCCAAGCAAACTTACTGGTCATGATTCTGTAGAGTCATTCTGGGCCAAATGGCTTAGCCTTGGTCTCTCCAGTTGTACCTGGTACCCTCCTGGAGTACAAGTATCTTAGAGTGTTAGTTAATTGTCTAGGCATTGCAAATTGGACACACATTCATCCACTGGTCTCTGACTGTCATGCTTTAGCTTAATAGGGGTTTTCAGCTCCTCCTGCACCGAAGCAGAGAAAGCCAGACCTTGTACGGAGTCCTCATTGGGGTACTCTGGGGTGGGGGTGCTGCCATGCTATAAAGTCATGGGGACAAGATGCACCACCTATTATCTATGCCTGTTTGTGGGCAGTTGGCATCACTGAATGGTGACAGGGAAATTTGGATGTGGACTGAAAATCTACATTTGCCTCCACTAGGTAATGGTCTAATGCATCTGACTCGATTCATCCTAGAACTATTCATTAAGCAAACATGTATCTGGTTAATTATAGACGAGATACGGTGCTGTCACAAAGTTACAGAATCTCAGAGTTGGAGGGATGTTGGAGACCCTCTTCTCCTTTTGCAGATGAAGACAGTGAGTCTTAGAACACGATGGGTTGTTTAAACTCATACAGATAATCAGGGCCAGGGTTGTTCCACAGTTTCCTGACTGATCTCCGGCTGCTCTTTCTATCTCCCTTGTGAAACCACCTCCATAAGCAGACGAGGTGCAAGGCACTGTCATGAAACCCTCTGGTCTAATGTTACGCTCTGGGTCTCCAGCAAACCCATGCACTTTGCTGAGCCTTTTTGCACCTGCTGGACCTTCCCCTTTGCTCTGGATTCTTGAACCTGCCTCCAATGTGAGCCAACTTGGAGCCTCTGCAGACCCAGCCTCGTTGCTGCACCATGTCTTTCAGACTTTGTGCCTGCCTTTTTGTCAGCTCCTTGTCAACTCTGGTTAGAGAGCTTGGCCTTGGACATTCCACTTGCTCCTTAAGTCGGCCCCTTCTCAGACACCTACCTCGCTAATAACTGTTCTAGCAGCAGTTATCCTGAGGACCTCCTTCCTTGGCCCACTGGCTTAACCATGGCTCAGGCCAGGTAATTTCAGGCTGGTCTTCAGCAATTCCCTGCACCCAAGAAGAGATGGGGGCTGAGGAAGGCGGGAGAGCCCCTCAGGGACCATGTTGTTATTCAGAGGACACTGCATCCCAGAGATGGGGAGCACCTTGTCCAGACACTTGCTAATGATATGGCATTAACCATCAGGTAAAAATCTTATGGCACAAAGCTTTCTTCTGTGACCTAATGGGTGCTTAGGTATGTTAGGTCTTTTTCTCCCTGCCTTTGCTGATAATGCACCAAGACACAAGGCTTTTAAAGACAAAGGTACATCCCACTGGCAGCTGCAGTCAACAGAAATCCACCTTCTATAACAACATCTACGTTCACACTGATGTCTTAGCCTTACCTCGCCCTCATTCTAAGACCCTGACAACTCCCCACTTCCCAGGTAAGGATCTTAATTTACTTCCTTTTTATTTAATCAATCTGAGTTGCAGTTTTTGCTCCACTCTTAACTAGTGGTGTGACCTAGGCAATTAACTTAACCTTACGGGCATCCATCTTTCTTTCTCTTATAGAGAAATGATCATCGCAGCCCTGCTTGCCTCTCCAGGGTGCCCTGGGGATCTAATGGATGTGAAAACATTTTGGAAACCACGAAGCACTACATAAATGCAAGTTATTGCCATTGCTTGGTTGAGAACTCTTCTAATGATTTTGGAAAGTCAAGAATGCCGAACGTACTCCCCGTAATATCAGCATGAGATGCAGGGATAAGTTAGGATAAGTGTTATCTTACTTCAAAAATCATATTCTTCCTATGCACTTACTGAGGACTCCTAAAACCTCACCACCCATCTTTCCCTGTCTTAGCTGAAAGGGAGGGAGGGAAGGGAGAAGAAGGGAGGGAAACCGAAAACAAAACAATAGCCCTCCCCACTCTGGCAATAAACTTCCAGCTCCAAAGCAGGTTTTATTTAGTGTGCTATAAAAACTGTCGTTTCGCCCATCATAAAAGGAGCCTGACTACCCAGCCTCGTTTCTTTGCTGTGAGTCTGCGGGTTGAGTGGGTCCCAGTTCTGGAGCAGGCTACGGCTTGCCCTCCTCACCTCACCCCTACTCTCCCTCCCCCGAAGTTCTGTATGTATCGGGAAATGAAAAGCATTTTTCAATATTTTATAATGTGTGAATTTACAGGGGGGGAAAGTATACATTCTGGAGATGGAACTAAGATTTAATTGTCCCTCTGTTTTATGGCTACTGCCTCATGGGTATGTACCAGACAGCTTGGGTACTGTGGTTTTGAAAATAAAAAATCCAGGCAAGATTGTAGCAACTTTCTCAGCCATTAAATAGGCCCTGGAAAGTTTAGGTCATTCTGGTGAAATTAATAGAAAAAGAAAAGAAAAGAAGAAAACCTCACACAGTCCCAAGAAGGAAAAAGAGCTAAGCTGTGCCCCCCTGTCTCTGAAGTTCTGCCGCTCCCTTCTCATGGTTCTCAAGAGCTGACTGTGCTCTTCTGAACTACCTGGAAGAACATCTGAGGCCATACACGAGGTGACTTACTAAATGGGTACCTACAGGAACCAATTCTCCTCAAGAGGCATGAGCAATGCATTCTGGGAGTCTGTTTCTCACCAAATGAGCAAAGGAGTTGGCCCTGAGACATCCCTGGGACGCAGCGTGTGCAGGTTTCTTCAGAGTGAACCCACGCCTTGCTGAGCCAGCAAGTTGGCTGCTGGAAGGCAAGGGGAGCTCGAGGCATAGTGGGCATAAAGCATTAGGGGTAGTGTCAGGAACCCTGATATCTAGTGCACGCACTGCCCCTCTGGGCCTCAGTTTCCCCCTCCATAAAACAAAATAGCTAGTGTGATAGAAGATGTTCAAGGTTTGTGTGGGCTCCACCACTGTAAACTCTAAGCCACAATTATTTTTCATTTAGGATTAAAGATGTAGGAAAAACCCCCTTCTTATTTTTCTTTCAAAGATTTTAGTTATTTGACAGAGAGAGAGTGAGTGCATGAGCGAGCACAAACAGGGGGAGTGGCAGAGGGCAAGGGAGAAGCAGGCTTCCCGCCAAGCAGGGAGCCCGACGCAGGCCTCCATCCCAGGACCCCAGGATCATGACCCAAGCCGAAGGCAGATACCCAACCAACTGAGCCACCCAGGCGCCCCGAGAAACCTCATTCTTGAAAGCCCTAAAAACAGTTGAGGTGATTTTCTCTCTCTAGCCACTTCTTGTAGGGTTTGCCTGAGCTGACTCTACAAAAAAACCCCAGGCGGTGGATGACATTTGACTCCCTGATCCCAAAGCCTGTTTATCAGTGGGAAGGACAGAATGACAAGAGCCTGGGGACCTGGGAGCTCAGAGGTGCCTAACCTCCAACCTGGCGTCATTTATTAACTAGATGGCAGTCGTCCCCTCTTAGCACAGTAGAAAGGAGGTCACGGTCTCAAGGGTCCAACATATATGACTGGGTCATCCTGAAGTTTTCCTGTTTGTGTCTATCTGCAACCAAATAAAAAGCAGGCTTACAGGGATTTCCTGAAAAGCAGAAAATTTGGCAGGAGATTAAAAAAAAGGTCTAGAGAGGGGGTCTCTTTGGCAGGTACAGAGCTTCTATAAACACTACCCAATACCTTAGTTTCTTAACCCTCAAGGGTTATTGGCTTACTTCCTTAAGAGTATCAAAGATCCTTCTTTTTATCTTTTAGATTGCATTAGCTTTTCCAGGAGGCTTTACGGCATGGTCGAGAGGCACTGTGGGTTCTAACCTACTTGGTATCTCATCTTCAATAACGACAAATTCTTGAAGCTCTGGCTAATGGTAAGGGGAGGCTAATGATTCACTCACGTCCATAGACGGAAGAGAAGCAAAGTGTGTGAAGATAACTACTTACTATTCAATGTTGAGGGTTCCATGCTCAATAGTGTGTCAACCAGTAAACTTTACTCAATTCTGCCTCCAAATGCAGTAACTCTGACTTGTCACTAAGCTCACAAATGCATAATTAATTTAAAGGGCGTGGTTGGCTCAGGACAAATGTATCCCAAGTAACTGGCCAAATGATTGTGAGTCAATGCCATGTAAAGACTCAATTGCACCAGGACACTTGCCTGTTGGTGCAGAATGCAAGGTTAACTCCTTAGTGATATGGGCACACATATCTCTGAGCCCAGTTGGTTTGCCAGTTAAATAGGAATACTGTTCTTGCCATATTACACAGGAGAAAAGGAGTTAGTTAATGCCACACAGATAGTACTGAGCTGAAATCTACAGGTTCAGGGGAAGTTACATGTCCTCTTGGCGCCCAGGGTGTCATAATCTTTGATCTTCAGTGACTCACTTCATTTTCCTGTACGTTTCCTCCAATATAAAACCATTTGATCAGACGAGATGATCTCTAAAGTTCTTCCTTACACTGCCATCCTAGAAATCTGTAGCACCATGACACCACAGCCCTTGCTACACACTAACCAACACGGCAGCTAGCTTATGGGAATTAGAGAAATGGCTCTTTTCAAGGTTGGGATAATCCATGGTTTGATGATCAACCTGTGGAATCTCTGAGCCCTGGATCAATTACCCTCCAGAGGGATCCCAATACTCTTCCCATCACTTGGAGGACACTATCGTCTCTGGTAAGTACCTACCCTAATGCTTCTGCTTCTCCAACATTTTATCTGAAGCTAGAACCTGTGTCATGCAATTAGATTTCCTGCCTTATGGATCCTGTGCCCCTTCAGCTTGAGAGAAGAGAGACACTTTACCCAGGGGCAAGAGCTAAGCTATGCTGTGTGTCTGCTCACGGGGGGCTCACTTCAGCTAGGCAAGGAAAACTGTCATTAAAACAGGGCCTTTGGGGGCGCCTGGGTGGCTCAGTTGGGTTAAGTGTCTGCCTTCTGCTCGGGTCATGATCTCAGGTCCTGGGATCCAGCCCAGCCTCTGGCTCCCTGCTCAGTGGGGAGTCTGGCTTTTCCCTCTCCCTCTGCTCCTCCCCCAGCTCCTGCTCTCGCCCTCTCAAATAAATAAATAAATAAATAAATAAAACAGGGCCTTTGTCCTTTCAGTAGCTGTTTCAAAGAACTGGGGAAAAGAGATTTTTTAACTGGGCCACACAAAGCTAAGATTCTAGCCCCAGTGACTTGGGGGAGGGAAGGAAGAGATAATTATTATAACGGTAATTAGCAAACTTCAGCACCTTACATTCCAACAGTAGCTGTAGTTCACATGGTAACACTTGATAGAGCAGAGAACATCTCTCTTCCTAGGATCTTGGTGGGGGTTCGTGGACATGGCTAGTAGGTACTTTATTAGAAAGACCATCAGTTTTGTGACTCTCCAGGTTCAAGCCCTTGTTCTGGCTCTATAATTAATATGTGAGGCATTCTGGGCAAGTCACTTACAAGAGTATCTATTTCTCCATTTGCCCATAAGTATAAAATGGGCATGACGATGCTTTACACAGGGTTATAGTGAGGAACAAATGAGATCCTGGGAGAGATAGCTTATGTTCTCTTCATCTCTTCATATGTACGTGCTCTTTTCTATACTAAATAATAAGCTCTTGGAAAACATGGAGATTACTTTAAGCTTCTTTATTTTATTTTTACATAGCAAAGTAATCACTTATGCTTATAAGTCTTTTCTGGTTACTCTTTGACTCATTGAATAGAGTTCAAATTCCTCTGCCTGGCTAACTGACATCCTGAAACACACGCACCATAGCAGACCCCATCATAAAGGACCCTCCATGTGTGATGCTGGCCACATAGTTCTCGCTACCCTGGAAAGCCATTCTCTGTTCCCCTTGCATGCCTGGTTTCCATCTGGCAAAAGTCAACTCTAATGCCACCTCCTTCATAAAGCCTCACAATGCCATTTATCCCTCTGTCTGCCTGGGCTCCCATGATATTCATTCTGCATATCCTATAGGACTTAGCGCGGCTAGCCTTATGGTGTAGTTACTTGTTACCATTCTCCCTCATGGACTGTAAATCTTTTGAGGGGATCCCTTACAACATTTAGCACCTGCACTGACTATGATGATAAAAAAAATTGTAGTGGCATTTCAGAAGTTGTAAAGCACTGCTGAAAGCAAAGCGTTTTTGTTCTTTTGATCGCAGGCTTCCCCTAGTGCACAGACCTTAGTCTGGAAGTGCTCCATGTGTGCCTTCTGCTCTTCCTTTAGCCACCCTAACACAGCTGCTCCAAGACCTGCTGCCTCTGAAACCCTCCTTAAGCACCCCCCTCCCCCCGCCCCAGTCCATCAGACATGTCCAGCTCCTGGCCCAAGGCTCAAGACCAGCCTCCAAAGAACTGAGCCCCTGAAGAATTTAGCCCTTGACACCCACTACCACTGATGCTGGGGACAGTCAACTACCTCCCCCTTCAAATATGTGTGCAAGTTTTGCTACTAGCTCGGGAACTTACCCATCATTTATTACATTTTAGGTAGATTCTTCACAACGGGCCTGACAGTAGAGTTTAGAAATTGTCTTCGTTTCTAAGTCCAGGTTTTATTGTAGAATTTGAGGTTCAATTTGAGAATTAAAGTTTCTTAACATTGACGTAGCCCTATCACCTCCCTTTATGAGTAAGGAAACCGAAAGCTAGAAAGGTCGCCCAGCTGGTTAATGATAGAGCAAGGACTGAAACATACACTGCAGACTTGTCAGTTTAGCTCAGTTTCCACGAGACCATATCCCTGTTATTAGTAATGTTCTAGTAGATATATTTGAGTACATACGAGGACAAAGGAGAAAGTTGAACAATGGGTAAGCAAGCAAGTCATTTGCAAAAAGTTAAGGTGACTCTCTCAATGCTGGGAACTAGTTTCTAGCTAATCTATTACTATATTCTCAAGACCGAAGTTCCAGGGAAGCCTGAGTGGAGGAGGTTTTTAGACTCCCAGTAACCGGCTGTTCTCCTTGAAGGGCTTGAACCCACTTGGTAGGGACCTTCATGGCCGGTCCTGGCAGAAGCTGCAAACCACACTGGACAACCACTGACAACTGTCAGTCACCCATATGATAATAAATCAACACAGATATTATTTTTAAACCACTGGGCTCTTGCTATGCTTCTTTTCATTAACCTGCTTTTGATCTTGCTGCCCCTCATCTATAGGATTCTCCCTTTCCTGTGGGCTTAGTCAAATGATAATCAGTTTTAAAAGACTCAATCCAAGTCCATCTTGTCTCATAAACATTCATTCATTCATTCATTCATCCAAGAGACACTTTTTGAGCAACTACTAGATGTCAGGTCTCATTCTAGATGTAGGGATGAAGCTTATACTCGAGTGGGGAGAAGGGAGATAGAAGAACAAACAGAAAACTATATATACATCTATATATGTGTTATACTTACATACACATACGTATGTCTGATTTATAAATACACAAGTGTATTTCCATACAAGCACATGTAGTGTGCGTGTGTGTATATATATATATGTATATTAATTAATCCCCTGACATTAATTATTAAGACAAAAGTAAAACAAGATGTGAAGACAAAGTTTAAAGACGGGAGGCTTTGACTGAGACAGGCTGGCCAGGGATGCCCTTTCTGAGGAAGTGACACACAAGCAGAGACCTAACTGAAATGAACACTTGTCTCAACAACTAGTAGGAGAGTCAGATCCCTAGTTCTTAATTCTCCTAGTGTATTTTATTTTTATTCAATAAATATTTACCAAGCACTAACTCCATGTGAGATTCTTTTTTTTTTTAAAGACTTTATTTATTTATTTATTTATTTGAGACAGAGAGAGAGCTGGGGGGGGGGAGGGTGGGGGGAGAAGCAGAGGGAGAAGAACAAGCAAACTCCACGCTGAGCACGGAGCCAGATGCAGGGCTCAATCCTACAACCCTGAAATCATGACCGGAGCTGAAATCAAGAGTTGGACCTTAACCAACCGAGCCACCCAGGTGCCCCTCCATGTGAGATTCTGTGCGCTAGATGATGGGTACACAGTGGGAAAGGAAGTGGGCATGGCTCTGCCCATGTGGAGCTCATGGTCTAGCGAAGGGACAGGTGGCATTAGACACACGGACACAATAAGGGGTGCTGGGACCAGCTATGGTGTCTCCGCTGCTTATCTCTGACAAAATCCAAAGTAGGGCTGGCAGGTACCAGGCCCTAGGGGAAGGGTCTGCTGATAGCTGTCATAATCTCAGCTAATTGATCCAGGAAGAGTGAAGTTTCCACTAAGACAGCAACGAGGCCATCTGTGGGGGGCAGCTCAGACGTCAGCTCAGGTTTAAAGCTGATAGCTGAAACACAAACTCTCACACCCCGCCCGCCATGTTCTCGTAGTCCGATATTTCTGGATCCACCATTTTGTTCATTCTAACAATTTTGTGGCTTAGGTAGAGTTGAGCAGAACGGCCAGAATGGGCGATGTTCAGCTGCAAAGAACTTTCGAGGCTACTTGGTCCAAGCTGGGTTCCTTTCCTTGGTGTTTCCGAGCAGCGGCCAGCCACCTGTGCTTCAGCACCGCCAACAACAAAGCACCCGTGGCGCTCACAGCAATCTCTTCCCTTTCTCGGCAGCCCAGTGGCTTGTTAGCGGTCGGGTGGGATCGATTCCATTTCTCCTGACTCCCAGTCCAGTGCTCTTTGCACTGGGACCTTCTCACAGCGGGATCTGTGTCAGGCCAGGGCTGAGGGGGCCTTCCGCGGAGGAGCCCTGGCCCGGGAGGGAAGCTGAGCCCCAGATCGCTCCAGATAAGCCCGGGCCCTCTTCCTCGGGCGGAGGCTCTCACTCCACCCTGGTGAACCCTGCCCCCAAGAAGCACAACCAGAGCACCATGACCAGACCCCAATGCAAACACACATTATGCAGAGGTACAGGCTGTCCCGTGGATTATTTTGAAATAGATGGTGTGTGGGGGTTCGTTTAATCAAATTCTGACAACTGTTTATGGAGAGGGAAGTATGGATGGCTCGGCAGCACCGGGAAGGATTTCTGGCTTTCAAACATCTCCTCTACTTTACTAAGCTCGCCAAAAATACAAGCCGAGGGCAGCGTGCTCCAGGCAGGCCATGGTGAACAAGTCCATGTAAGGACACGGGAGCACCATGAGGCTCTCTCGGCGAGATGCAAGCCCACAGCAGCAAGGGCCGGCATGTTCAGGACTGCCTCTCCGCTCCTCCTTCCTTCTCCACACCTGGCTCCCGGGAGCCCCCTAAGTCACCCTGAACATTGCAATCATCCCCTGGCAGGGCGGCCCCCCAGAGCCCTGCTGTACACTGGCTGTGAGTTGCAGACACAGAGAGCGAGGACAGCAGGGTACCTCCCAGCCTCCATGCCCGAGGCGGACCCTGGCAGCCTGGGGAACAAGCAGGAGAGGGTGCCGAGTGTGCTGTGGGACTCAGAAATCCCTGAAGCCAGAAGTCAGAGCCCCAACCCTCCTGCTGGGAGTGACTGGGGAGAAGTCAGAGCATTGAACCCCTTGGATTTACTCATGGCTGGGGGAAGGGGATGGAAGATAACTGGCACATAAACTGGATTATAGAGCCAGAGAGTTAGGCATTTGAATATCATCTCACCCCATGCTTAAAAAAAGATTTTTTTTTTTAGTTTTGTAATCCTTGGTTTATATGAAATCTCAGCTGGAACATAAACAAAAAAGGGAGATAAGGCCTGAGCCACCCTGTGATCAGAGGGCTGGAAACGGTCCCAATTATCCTGCACTAAACCATCTCCCCCCAGGCAATGGCCCTGAAGTGGACCCTACAGACCCCCTGGAGAGCACCACTCAAGACCACCAAATCAGTTAATCATCCCTCATTTTACAAATAAGGAAACTGAGGCCTAGAGAGAAAGGGCAGGTGCAAAACCACCCTGCCAGCTCAACTGGCTTACAAGTACCTTGGCCCACTTTCTACCCCACACAGCATCCTGAGGAGGGTGTCCTTCCCCTGATGTCCACTCAGAGGGACATTCAGGAGGTTCTCTGGAGAATGGGGCTACCTCCAAGCCATTTTATCTATTAGTTTCTTCCTTTGATGGGGTTCCTTAGAGTCAATTAATAGAGCATGGAGTAGTCAGTGAGTTGGTAAGTTGGCCAGTAGCCATGTGTTGATGAGGTTTGGGAACGAGGAAAGCAGCTCATTCGGCAAGTAACTGTCACTGGGCCCAGGGTGGTCTACGCTTTCTGGAACACTTTTCACCCATACATTATTTCTCATGCCTTCCAATACCCCTGTAAAGTTCAAAAGGGGAGGGATCCTCAATCCCATTTTATACTTGAAGAAAGTGCAGCATAAAGGGCTCAAACAACTCTGAGATGGAGAAGAGTCACGGCAAAGTTGAGAGTTAAATATAGATTTCCTGACATAGTTTAGGACTCATTCAACCTCACTGTACTGCCTGCTCTGAAAATATGCTCTCTACGCTGGGCTGTTTCTTGGACACTTTATCCCACATTCCCCAAATAGGGCAACACCAATTCATGCTTCATCTGCAGACATGAGGTGGTATCTCAGTATCAGATTCCCCTGTGACCTGGACTGGAACCATATTTACACAAATTATGTTTAGGAAATTTGAGGGTTTGAGAAGAACTTAATAAATATTTGTGTAATGAAAAAAAGGAGAGAGAGAGAAACAGATGGGGGGGAAGAGAGAGAGATGGAAGGAAGGAAAGAAACATCTGGGGGCAGTAGGCAGTGGATTTTTCTCTATGAGAAAACTCTGAGGAATGTTTCATTGTGGAATCAGGATTCCTGGTCACACAAACTTCAGTCAGTCTGGAAATGGGAAATCAGAAAAAGGACAGGTGTTTGTTTGGACTGAGACTAGCACACTGATGGGATGACTGGAAAGGGAAAGAGTGTGACTGAGGAGAAACTTCTTGGAGTTGTCTAGTAGGTTGGGATCTTAACTTCTAGGCCCTAGTGGGGTGATATCAGATGAGTGTCTAGTCTCCTTGCAAAAATGAGGATGACAATAGCTACCTTGTGGGCTTATCACAAGGACAGAGGAGATGAAAGGAGTGAAGTGCCTTGCCCAGGGTGCTCAGTAAGTGGAGTAGGTGCACGTGCATGACTCTTCCCAAGCCTCCCTTTCCTCTCATCTAACCACATTCCACTTAAGTAAAACCCAGCTCTGGTGTCTGCCAGAAGCTTGCCCTGGATTCTTGTTCAACTACATCTTATCTCGAATGTCTAGCATCTGATTGCTACAATTAGTCAATACTGAACATTTGAGCCCTCTGATGGTGAATTTTATGTGTCAACATGACTGGGCTAAGGATGCCCAGGGAGTTGGTGAAACATTATTTCTGGGTGTGTCTGTGAGGATATTTCTAGATGAGACTAGCATTTGAATCTGTAGACGGAGTAAGACTTGCCCTCACCAATGCGGATATCGGCCTCATCCAGTCTGTTGAGGGCCCCACTAGAACAAAAAGGCAGGGGAAGGGTGGATTTGCTCCCTGCTCGATCTAGAACATCCCTCTTCTCCTGCCCCCAGACATTGGAACTCCTTGTTCTCACACGTTGGGACTTGGGCTTAAAACATACACCATTGGCTCCCCTGGTTCTTGGGCCTTGGGTTTGGATTGGAACTCCCCCCCCAGCCTCCACAATCATTGAGACAATTCCACAGAATACAACTCCTTCTGTATATCGATGCATATATCTATTGGTTCTGTTTCTTTGGAGAATCCTAACACAAACCCTTAATAATTTACTATTATATTTATGGATTTATATCTTCTTTTCTTCCGAACAATGCTCTGACCCCTTGAGGTCTGGGGTCATGTTCATGCTTAAATTCCCATGGTGTTTGGCATAGGGCTGGGCACACTATTAAGTACCTGTGTATACTTATTAAATGACTCACTGGTTAGTTGAATGTCTTGTACCCTCCACTTGATACTGTCCTTTTGGCTAGAAAAAAAAAGTAGTTTTATAATGCTTCCCTGAGTCACCAAATGAAACCCCACACATCATTCGGGGACTAGTCCTTGCGTATATTTCTGAAATCAAGAGAACTGCTTGGACAGCAGTCACCTGGCGCATAATGGAGCGAGGAAAAAAAGAGTGGGCAAATGTTTCCTGCACGCTCCTCTGAGGATGCCCCATTATATCAGGAATCTCTGGCTGCCAACTTAGGGATACAGTAGATGATATTTCTTCAACATATTATTTCCACAATTATACGCAAATCAATTTAATGCACACATTTACAATGCTGTAATGATATCAGTCACAACCTGAGCCATTTACTTAGTAAACTTTAATATTTTTTTAATGGACTCCTTCACTGTCTATGATCCATGAAGGAATTAAAATAGGCCTTGATTTCGACAATCAGAGCTCATTCCATGAGCCAGGTGCTAAGGCATCTATTGTCAGAATGTGAGCCTGGGTAGTCTTGGCATAACAGTGTTCAGAGAAAGCTTATTGTCAAGATTACTAGATTGGGAATTGAAGCCCAGTTTCAAGTCCTGTTTCTGTCACTAAATTACTTGGTCTATAACATGAAGGGATTGGTCATGATGACATTTTAGGCTCCTTCTAGATTTAATGTTCTAAAACCAAAACAAAACAAATAAAAAAAAACCCTACCTCAGATCTAAACTTCAGTCCCAAGCCTGGTCTACTCAGTAACATCTGATGGCTTCCATGCTTATCTGTCCCTATCACTCCTACCATCATTTCATTACACAGACTTTTAGGAAAAGATGTCTCTCCTATTTGAATCTAGAAGGTGAAAGTCCACCCAAAGAGCAAAGACGATGCCAAATCCATTCGTTGACTGCCAACCTTTCCCTGCCATATAGAGAAACTGTGACCTTGATCATGCCCAGGAAAAACAAAGTACATCAAACTAAAAATCAAACTTCAAACCTGAGTGCTGAAATGGCAAAACAAAATATAATGCATGATTTCCCCAGTCACTCAAGTGTACTCTGTGTTGCCTAAGAAGAGAATATTTCCTAGAGGGCAGGGCCTTGCTTCATTAGTCAAATTCTGTCCTAGGCTAGTGTGTTCATAATCAACAGCTAATAGTGATGGTCAAGTTTTGAATGACAAAGACTCTCATCCCAGGTAACTCACGATACTGCAGTTTTACTTTGAATTGACATCTGTGCAAAGCATTTACAAGTAGCCAAAGGAAACTACATACAAAGAACATGAAACAAAGGCATGCCTTGGGCTGGGGTAGGGGAGATGAGGATAGCTTCTGCAGCTCCAGACACTCTCCTGCAAGCCTAGAGTCTGTCCCCCAACCAAGGACAAAAGCTAAAGACACCACAAGGCCAGGTCTGGGAGCCCGTCCTGAGCCCTGTATTGTTTTGTTAAGCTCACCAGAATGGCATGCAAGTTCTGTATTGCAAAACGCTGAGAAAGGAGTAGGGGGAGGGTGGAAACAGAAAATAAACCAATGAAACCAAGCCTCCTTAGTAACTAAAAATGGAATGGGTCCAGCCATAGTATTGTGTCACCCCGACCTTCACGTGGCCAGCTATGGTCACCATGGGCCATTCAAAGATGTCTGCAAGAACACACTGGAAACAACATACAGTTCCGGGTTGACCAGGGCAGAGGCCCACATTCCACTTACTGCTTCAGTGGCACCACAAGGCTCTAATTTGAATAGATAGGGGCAGCCAGGGTGAGCTCACGGTTCAGCCCTTCCCTTGCTGGAGTGCAGAAAAAAACACTTTCTTTCCTGCTCTAGCTCTTTCCAAGAGCATTCCTCTCTGTTCTCCAGGCCTTCCTTCACTAAGTGTTCCAGCCACACATACCACCCTTCCGTCCTAACCTACCTCCATCCTTGGTCTTTCATGAAGCCGACACTACATACTCCAACATCCACTTCTCTCTTTTCTCAGGACACCCACATTGCCAATGTTTGAATTAGGAAGTTTACACTTGAATCTAACCATGAGACAGCCTTGAGGGCAGGAGCCCCAAGAAGCTCAAGGCATGAGCCTTGAGACTTGCCTATAAGTCTGTGCCTCCTCCATAGCGTCTGTCCCAGTCCCCGGCATGTAGTGAGGCAATGGTGAATATTGGTACAATGTCTAATAGAGAAAAGATATGAGAAGCTGAACAGTGTAGAACAGGCCCTTTATGATGAAGAATCTCACTGGAGAGCTCAGAGAGGCTCATAGTAAGGTCTGGGTGTGCTGGGAGAATTTATACAGGCGAAGCATTACCGCCTAATGGTGGGAGGCCCAGGTGGGTGGTATCATTTCTACACCTTTGATGAGACGCTGTTTTCAACTTCTCCAAATTAAACAATGCAATTGCTTTGCCTTAGCATTGGGGTGAGAAAGCTCTTTGTTTCTGAGCCCACTCTTAGTGAGAGAAAAGGGCTGAGGGGAAGCTAGCTTTCAGGAAGGAGCCATCGTCAGCCTGAATGAAGGGCTCCTGATCTGTAAGAATCAAAATAAAACTCACAGGTGCTCTGAAGACAGTTGGCTGGCAGGCAGCAGAAGCAGCTTCCGGGTTCTAACCTGGAATCTGTGGAGAGTCTTCAAAAGTCACTTAATTTTCCTCATCGGAGAACATCATTTGCAGGGCAAGAGGGCAGTGCAATGGCTCTCTAAAGGCCCTTCAGCTCTCAATTCTCTGCCCGCTCTACACTCCAAGACAGGTCCCAGTTTGGGAGCTGGGGGCATTTTGGTAACTGTAGCCACAGTGAGCTACAGACAACAGGGCCGATCAGAGTGGACCAAAATGGACTAGAATGCCTCTTGGCACAGTTACAAAGTTTCCCTCCCCCTCCCCTCAAATTCAGGGCCAGGCCCAATGGTGTTTTGGTTTTATGGAAATCTCTCTCACTTTTCCTCTCTTTTCAAAAGAAATCACACCTTTGGACCACTTTGTAGCACGGGTACACACGCAGGGTTCTGAGGGAAACCAAGGGCCACGTCAGCACCCCCAGCGCTCCTGACCATCACCTTCCCCATCACTTCAAAGACTGGCAAATGCCAATCGTGCAGAGTGGGTGAGCAGGGGTGATGGGGTGGGAGGCAACCCTGAGGCCTGTAAACTGAAAACGCACAGGAGTCATTGGCTAGAATTCCCTGTGAAGAGGCACTAGATGGGATCTAAAAGGAGAAATAACCCTTTCTGGCTGCTGACAACATCAAATCAAACCAGGAGCTCTTGTGTGTACTTACAGAACAAAACAAACAAACAAAAACCCTGCCCGTTTGCAGGCAGCTGGGGCAAGAGATGGCATTTGCCCTGGGAGAAGAAGGGTTGCCAAGAAGGACAGGAAGGCTTCATTGTCACAGGTACCCCTGACATTGACCTTGGCAGGACACCTGCCTACCTCACCGATATCTGGGCATGGCTCTTTAACAAACATGGGGCAGAATTTCAATCCAGTTCAGTTTACTTAGGGTGAAATCCAGTCAATAGGTATATGCTCTGGGTCATCCATGAAACAGCTCCTTTCATCTTCTTGACTCCATCAAAGACACAAAGGTTTGGGAAAAGCAGGTTTGGCCCAAATGAAGCAGCAAAGGGAGGAAAAGTGCCCCAAGAGCAGCTCCCCTTCCCTGGCCTTCCCTTCCTCTCTTCATCCCACCACTGCCTCTTGAATCAGTCCTTCGCGGTTAGTCCCTGAAGGGTGTCCTGTTATTATCAAACAGTGGTGGTGCTGATGGCAGGTTATACCAGGAAGGTCATAGAATGACGTCAGTGCATCTTTATTGAGAGCCTCCTGCTCACCATAGGAAACATTCTTGGAGAGGACGAGGCACCGTCTGGGCATTGTCCCTGATGCCGGCCACCCAGAAAGCAGGTGCGTCGCAGCCTCCAGACCACCTCATCCAGTGGTTATGAAATCAGCACTAGCTTTTTATAAATACCACAGGAATTCAGAGAAAGGAGAGCATAGTGTGGTCTGAAGGAGACTTGGAACATGTTTCCTTGGAGCCACGGGATTTAGACCTTGAGCGTCTTTTAATTTCTGAGAACTGAGCTGAGTCTATGATTACCATGTATAGGTAAAGTGATAAAATTTCATTTGAACCAAAAGAGACAAGAAAAAGAATGCCTGGCAAACTCTGACATGGTGTCTTTCAGATCAATCCTGGACATGCCTCCTTTAAATCTCTGTAATTTTGACATAAGATACAACCTGTCCATGCCTTAGTTTTGTCATCTGGAAGATGGGGATAATAATAACTGTGCTGACTTTATAGGGCTGTGGTTATAATTACACAAGCATATTGCATGCAAAGCATGTAACATAATGTCCTACCTTCCATAAACTTAGCTAATGTAACTGTGGTGCTAACATTAGTTACTCTAAATAGTAGGAAGAGAAAAGGAGAAGGAAGAGCTGTGGTTGGATTGCTCTCAGCTTCCAGTCACTCTGAGTCCAGCCCCAAAGCAGGAAGGCTATGCCACTCTGTCCCAAGTTCAGAAGGGCAGCCTGCATGGAAAACCTCACAGCCCTGGGCCTTGACCAAGATGGTCTCCCTTGTCTCATGGTCTGGGTCACATTTGGAGTCTGCAATCAGAATGAAAGGCAGCCAAGCACACATTCACAAACTGGATCCTTGGATACTGATCTATTCTAATAATGGGCTTTCCTACCAGAGGTGGGGTGGAGTCTGTGGGGAGCAGGGAAATGCTCTCCACTTGGACCTGCTCTCCAGATACTAACCTCTCAAGACACAGACCCATTTGTGGTCTAATTCTCTATGCGCCGCCAGCTCGCCGTTTCTCCTTTTCCTTCCCTCCAATTGCTCCTCCCTTCTCTTTTCTGACAGTAACCCTATCCCACCTTCAGGTAGGTGAGGCCATTTCCCTGTATGGACTCAGAATTTTGTAATTCTAACAGAGGGTCCCAGCAGCATCCTGGCTCCTGTGTAAACTGGAAGGTATCATCATTTCCAATGAGTCCAGAAGCAGGACAATGATAATACCAGTCATGACTTAACAATGCGAGGATAATAAAAAGGGCAAAAGCAGATTTTTTCAGAAAATGAGGATTAAAATTAGTTTAGTATTTCTTTTTAATTAGTTTAGTATTTCTAACATTTAAAGCAAGTTCATGTCCTTCAGGGCTGCACAAGAACTCCACAGCGCGCAGATCATCCATCTTTTTAAACAGCTGAGAAAATGGAGGCCTAAAAGACCTAGGATAGCCCTATTTTTTGCAGAAACTGACAAGCTGATCCTAAAATGTGGGAATGTCAGGCACCGAGAATAGCTAAAACAATCTTGAAAAATAACAAAGTTGGGAGTCTCATACTTCCTGATTTCAAAATTTACTACAAACTACAGAAACCAAGAAAGCCTGGTATTGATCTAAAGGCTGATACAAAGATCAAAAGAATAGAATTGACTGTCCAGAAATAAACTGTTACATGTATTGCCTATTGACTTTAGATAAAGGAGCTAAGGTAATACAACGGGGAAGAAAACTCTTTTCAGTGAGTGGTGCTGGGACAACTATACATGCCGCCTGTAGTAGGATCCCTACGTCACACCATATACAAATGTTACCTCAAAATGGACCATAGACCTACATGTAACAGCAAAACTGTAAAACTCCTGAAAACATAGGAGTACATTTTCCTGATCTGTGGTTAGGCAAAGCCGTCTTAGGTATGGCACTAAAACACAAGCAACAAGAAAAAAAGGAAATAAATTGGACTTCATCAAAATTAAAAACTTTTGTGCTTCAAAGGTGACCATGAAGAAAATAAAAGGACAACCCACAGAATGAGAGAAAATATTTGCAACTCATAGATCTGATGAGGGACTTGTATTTCAGAACGTTTCCTACAAAATAATAAGACAAGTAACTCAATTTAAAAATGGGTAAAAATTTGAATAGGCATTCCTCCTCCAAAATATGCATGTAGCCAATAGCAATGAAAAGATGCTCAACTCTCTCTCTCTCTCTCTCAAATAAATAAATCTTTAAAAAAATGGGGCATCTGAGTGGCTCAGTCACCTAAGTGTCCGACTTTGGCTCAGGTCATGATCTCAGGGTCCAGGGATCGAGCCCTGTGTTCCTGGGCTCTGTGCTCAGCAGGGAGTTTGCTTGAGGATTCTCTCTCTGCCCCTTCCCCTATTTGCATGCTCTTTCTCTCTCAAAAAATAAATCAGTCTTAAAAAAAAAGATGCTTAACATCATTAGCTACTAGGAAAAACCACATCAAAATCACAATGAGATGCCACATCTTATCTATTAGGGTACCTATAAATAAAGAAGATTATCAAGAGCAAATGATGGTGAGAATATGGAGATATGGAAATCCTCAGAAGTTACTAGCACTGTACCTGCTTTAGAAAACAATCTGGGACTTCTTCAAAAAGCTAAATATAGTTACCATATGACCTAGCAATTCCACTCCAAGGTCTATATCCAAGAGAACTGAAAACACAGGCTCACATAAAAACTTATACATAACTGCTCACAGCAGCATTTTTAGTGAAAGCCAAAAGTGAAAACAACCCAAATGTCCAACAGCTGTTGAATGAATAAAATGTGGTGTATCCTTATCATGGAATATTATTTAGTCATAAAAAAACAATGAAATACTTAGACATACTACAGCACAAATAAACCTTGAAAACATTATGTGAAGTGAAAGAAACCAGACACAAAAGGTCATGTATTGTGTGCTTCCAGTCACGTGAATTGTCCAGAACAGGCTAATCTAGAAACAGAAAGTAGGTTAGTCGTTGCTAGGAACTGGAGAGAGTAGAGAAGGAAGAGTAATGGTTTATGGATAGAGGATCTTTTGGGGAGGGGGAGTGGAAATTATGAAGATGTTCTGCAATTAGATAGCGGTGTTGACTGCACAAATCTGCAAATATATTAACAATCACTGAATCGTACACTTCAAAAGGATGAATGTTATAGTGTGTAATTATACTTCATTAAATCTGTTATTAAAAGCAAAATAAGAGCTTAAGAGAATTACCAGGGTCACAGAATCATTGACCTGACAACCCAAACAGGATTAGACTAGTCTAGTCACTTAAATTTATATCCCCATTTTCATATTCTTCTTTTGTATCTTTTCATGTTTCCTATCTTGTTAAGTTTTGTCTATCTTTGAAGCCATTTAAAATCAAGTCTAGAATAAAGAGAGCTATGAATAAACATATAAAACTAATTTTATATTAGTTCCAGCCATATTTTAGTTCCTAACACAACTTGGGACACTTCTTATTATATTGCATTTCTTCATTCTTCTAAAAAATAAAAATAAAAAAAGGAGGCCACTTCTTTCTGTGCTCTGGCAGTCTCTCTTGATGAAAGTGAGATCTGAAGAGTAATTTGTCTAAAATCTTGTCTTTGTGGAAGTATTTTCTCCCTTCAACTCTCACCTGGCGAACTAACTGTAAAAAAGTTGCTAAGAGCGTGAAGAACGCTGAGAGAAGACAGAGTGGGCTCTGGTCACTTCAGTTGTTGCTGAGGCCATTATCCGAAGAGGGAGAAGGTGGCCCTTAGCCACTTCCCTGGAGCCTTCTCAAGAGTACAGTTCTGGTGTTTCAGGCTCCTCTTAAATAAGTTCCAAGAATCACAAGCAGTCTCCAGACTCAGCTGGAAAGGCAGAGACTTCCAGTGTCTCCTGGAATCTTGGTGCTAGTGACCCCATCTACCCAAAGCCTGGATACTTCCTAAGTAGGATTCAGAGGTCTCATCACACAGCGCCTGACCTTTCTGGACTGCAGGATTGCTGCAAGGGCCCGTGGAAAGGAAAGGCTGGCCGGCCGCTGAGTCTGACCACAGGCTGGGAGTGCTCCTATGCTGAGGGAGCACAGCTCAAAGTCTGGAGAGAGAAAATCCTAAACTGCAACCCACGGTAGCACCAGCTCAGAGGTAAGGGGCTGAGAAGAGTTTTCCAAAAGCGTTTTCCAGTTCTGAGAAACGCCTCTGTCACATCGCCGGGTCAGTTCATTTCTGTGTGACTCCTTCTGATGTTGGCTAGAGTTCTAGAACCTGCTGTAACATAGCACCTCTGAAAAGCCTGGTCTGGGATGATGAGCCCTTGGATCACAGCTGGAGGGACCATCGAGAGTGGACGCGAACACTGGAATGCCGTGTCTCGTTGAGGCATGTCTGCTGTACTAAAGGCTGCAGCACTCCTGGTTCCCCAGCTAAGTCTTTGTGCCTTTGGTATTAGAGCCTTTTACTTGTCAGGGAACTCTCTCAGGACTCGCCACGGAAACCTGGGTCCTGGTAATTAATGAACTAAGTAATTCCATCCATACATATTTACTGAGTGTCTACGATGTTTTAGGCGATGTGACAGGGCCCGGGGATACACATTTCTTACCCTCCTAAATTCTGTAAGAGTGAACATTCAAGCTTCTGGAACTCCCCAAAGGATGCCAACTTCCTCTTCTAATAGAGCTTTAGCAATCACCAACGTGTTCCTACACTCCTCCTGCCCAGGACAAGGATCTCTAATTTCATTCATTCTTTCCTGTAGACAGGCTTCTTGAACTCCCACCATCTTGGCTTGTCCTCTTCTGTTCCAGCGCTGGGTTTTCAACATTCCCTTTAAATGTGGTACCTGCCCACTGCTGGACCCGTGTACTTTCCTGAAATTACTGCCTCTCTTACCACAGACCCTGATATTTCTGTTCATGGGGCTTACATTTTCCTTTTACCCTTTTCATTTTGAAGTCACCTAAAACTTAGTGTCAAAGATTGCTAGCTCTTCATAAAAAAATTCATCTCTTTCTTGGGCATGCTGTTAGATGATATTTTCCAGACTCCCTTTGGTTAGATGGCCCCCAGAATAAATTCTAGCAAGTGGCATATGAGCAGAAGAGATGTGTGCCATTTCTTAAACAAGTATTTGGAGAAATGGATGCCCTCTGCCATGCCCCTTTCTCTTGTTTTTCTACTTGATTCAAGGAGGTAAGGCCTTAGCAGATGGCAGAGCCACAAGATGGGAGGAGTTTGGGCCCCTGAATCACTACATGGAGAGGTACTAATCACTGACCAGAAACATTTGGCCATAAACTGTCACATATTTGTTTAGTCTGTCCAGCCCACCCTAACTAATATAAATAACCAGGTCTTCTTTCAGATTAACTGTCATCAAATCAGACCCACTCCAGCCTGTGCCTGTGTGCTTAGCTAATTTCAAATTACTATAGGATTTTGCATTGCTAAGTTTGTGCAAATGGTCTTAAATTTTGGGAGGATTTTTTTTTTTTTTTTTTTTTTTTGGTAATATAAGCCTCATTTATAATGCAACTTGGCATCTTTCAACATGAGAAAAATGCTCTAAGGAGGACATTTAAACCAACAGTGTTGGGCGCCTGGGTGGCTCAGTTGGTTAAGCGACTGCCTTCGGCTCAGGTCATGATCCTGGAGTCCCTGGATCGAGTCCCGTATCGGGCTCTCTGCTCGGCGGGGAGTCTGCTTCTCCCTCTGACCCTCCCCCCTCTCATGTACTCGCTCTCTCTCATTCTCTCTCTCTCAAATAAAAATAAATGAAATCTTTAAAAAAAAAAAAAAAAAACAAATAAACCAACAGTGTTACACCTGCAAGATCTGGGTATTCAAGGCAAAATGAATAAAAGCTACAAATGCCTAGACAAGAAGAGGTGAGCACTGACCCCTAGGCATGGAGCGACAGGTAGCTTTGTGTTTGTGTTGTGTTTTGTGTACCCAGGTTGTCAGAAGTCCAGAAATCTTATGCTTAAACGAAAAAGTAGTCACAGAGCAGCCTTTCATTTCACCCTTAACTTTTAAAAAGAGGTAGTGTCATAGATTTTGTAGCACAGATCCACACTAAACCTGGTCACTAAAGTAATTATATTTCCTGTTTGTAAAATTCAATTCTGCTAATTCATTCATCTTTTCATCCATCCATTCATCCATTCAGCAAATATATATGGCTAGGCTGCTGTAGACTCAGCACTGTAGCAGGTTTTATGTAGGATAATAGGAATTAGAAGATATGGCTCCTGGCCCAACAGACCTTATAATTTAATGCGGAGGCAAGCTACATATAAGAAAAAATAAATGAAATGTCAAGGATTCAATAACAACTTCAGACCATCAAATGAGCAGTACAGGTATTAAGTGTCAAAGAGTTTTCAGAAAGAAGACTGATAATTCAATTTAAGTAATATGGTATTCATTGAGCACCTACCATGTGACATTAGATGAAATCTGTTCTGATGGTTGTTTTAAGATTTTAATTTCAATAAGCATTTATTTTGTGGCTAGTTTGTGCTAAGCACTGGGGATAAGGATGGTGCAGGAAGCTGACTGAAGAGAAAAAGAGAGTGAATGACAGGTGTTATGATGATAATGACAATGGTATTTGTCCACTTCAAAAGCCTGGCCTATTTCATAAAGTCTTTGAGGGCAAGTGCTGCTCCTCACATTTCTTTTGTTTCTCTCTCTCATCATCTGAGTCACCTCCCTGAAGTCCCCTTGGGCTCCTTGTGGCTTGGTTTACAAGCTCTCTCACAGGATGGCTGGTAAGTGAAGGGGATCCACACTGTAGGCAGTATCAGATAGTGATGTATTTATACACCTTCTCCTTGACATCTGGGGCAACCAAAGGAAGATAGAATCCTCTGGTCTCCTTGAGTGAGACAGCAGGTGTGTACATATCAGAAAGGCACTGCCCAGAGTAGAAAGGAAACAAAATCCTCATCGTGCACCTAAAATTCGTTTTTCACATGGAAAGAATGATTACAACGGAAATATTTGGTGTGAGTAAATGTTTAACTGATTTTGGAATTCGTGTTCATTTCATGTGTGTGGTAATGGTAACATGGTATGTACGGGACTTCCCTTGTTATTTGGAGATGCATGCTGAAGTAGGTAGCGGTAAATGGTCATGCTGCCTGCCATCTGCTTTTCAAATAGGTCATCAAATTTGGTAAATTTTGATGGTAAACAGTATATGGATGCTCATCATATTCTTTCAAGTTTTCTGTATTTTTCAACATTTTCATAGGAAAACGCTGGTTAGAAAATGCCTATTTAACATGTGTGATTTGGGGCAACTCAAAGGCCCACTGAAGTCTCCCCACCCACCCCCACCCAACCCTAGTCCACTATACCTCTGTCTCCACTTTCTCTGCCCCCAACCCAATTTAGCTGAAGGGTTTTATTCATATTTAAATGTACACATAGCAAATGGTGTTAGTAATTAGTCAGACTATATTATGTACAAATGAGTGCCTAATATACATGCTGGTTAGAGGTGATGGAAGGAAAGAACGTGAGAGTTTACATGACACTCCTGCGTGAGAGAGGGGGGAGGGGACAGGGAGAGAGAGAGAGAAAGAGAGAGAGAGATGGAGGATGGAGGTAAGGGCAGAGCTCCAGAGCAGGGTTGTTCAACAGAACTTTCTGCAGTGATGTAAATATTGTGCATCTACACTATCCAATGTGGTAGCCATTAGCCACATCTACCTCCTGGGTATTTTAAACGTGTCTAGTGTGACTAAAGAACTGAACTACAGTTGACCCTTGAACAACACAAGTTTTAACTGCATGGGTCCACTTATACACACATTTTTCTTTCAATAAATACAGTGCAGTACTGTAAATTTATTTTTTCTTCCTTATGATCTTCTTTACATTTTCTTTTCTCTAGCTTACTTTATTGCAAGAATACAGCATATAATACATATAACATACAAAATATGTGTTAATAGACTGTTTATATTATCGGTAAGGCTTCTGGTCAACAGTAGGCTATTAGTAGTTAAGTTCTGGGGGAGTCAAAGATTGTATGTGGATATCCGACCACGTGGGGACTCAGCACCCCTAACCCCTTGTTGTTCAAGGTCAACTGAAATTTTATTTAATTTTGATTAATTCAAACTTATATAGCCACACGTGACTAGTGGCTACCATAGTGAACTTTGGGCTCCAGAGAGACATGAGCCCATGAAAGGGACATGAGTCAGAATAACTAGGTCTTATAATTGAGTTGGTAACTGGAGAATGAACATTTCCTAAGAGAATTAAAAAGATATGTTAAGATATATAATTGGTGGGGAAAGAATGAAAGAGGAAAAGTGGTGGTTCTTAATGGTACATACTACTAGGAATGCTTGTCCCTGAGTACATTGGTCAAGTCACAATTATTGCAGAGCAGATCAGCCCAGTATCAAATCTCTCCATATTGTTTATACATGCAGCATATTTATGCATCAAGTGTAGTAAACGATGGACTATTGTGACAGGATAGGTGGATTCTAGGAGGTGGGATACATTAATCCTCAGGATCTTTCCAGGCCTATGGAGGGGGTTAAAGGCCACAGGCAAGGGGTCACGTCACCCACTTCTTCACCTTCCTTACCCCCATCTCCACCAAAAGCTTCAGCCAAGAGGAAAAGGCTGCCTCCCACATAACCATGAGCCGAAGCGCTGCCCCTCCAGGGCACAGAAGTCACTCCCCTGAAGCAAAGATGATGCTAGAAACACAAAGGATCAGGAAAAGACTCGATTCATGAGATGGATCTGTTTGGCCTCAAAAGCTAGAACCTCCAAAGTCTATCTACTGCTGACTTTATGTATTTATTTTTTTTCAGCTTTTCAATGTCATTGCTCCTGCCTGAACAAAGGACAAGAAAGTCCAGTCTCATCCCAGAACAGACAGAAGAGCACAGGACAGTCGGTGCTGCATGCTAATGCAGACCCAGGGATGAATCCTCATGCTGGGACGGGTAAGGTGGCAAGGAGGGAACCTATCAATGTGAGAGGCAGCTAATTCCCCCAAAAGCAAGAGAATTAAACTAAAATAACATTATTAGCTCAAGTGAGGAAGGAGAATCTTTTCAGGGTGTCAGATTAAACACTTTTGCTCAGTTTTATGTATTTAAGACCCATGTGCACTTTATGGCCTTTGTGGAGTTAAGTGGATTCATATATTAAATTAAAACACGGGGGCAGAGGAGGGATTTTGATTGTTTCTAGTATTACTTGGCAGAATACAAGGGGCCCTGGACGCACAATTGGGAGGCCCGGCCTCAAATCCACACCCCTCCTCCTGGTACTGTCCAAATGCCCGGAGCAATCATTTCAATACCCACCCAATCCCCTGCACTGGGTGGTTGTGGCAGCCCTTTGTAAGCAGGATTGAGAATGAAGCCTGAGTGCCCTAACCCAGTGGTTCTCCAACTTGGGTGTGCTCAGAATCAACTGAA
The DNA here is from genome assembly GCF_004348235.1 of Phoca vitulina. Taxonomy (NCBI): domain Eukaryota; kingdom Metazoa; phylum Chordata; class Mammalia; order Carnivora; family Phocidae; genus Phoca; species Phoca vitulina. The sequence continues at coordinate 76,539 of NW_022589880.1, forward strand.
GGGTCAGTTACAACTCCCACAATGGGCCTGGAGTAGAACCTGAGGATGTGCACGTCTACCAAGTTCCCAGGTGAGGCCATTGCTGCTGGTCTGGCGACCACTCCTTGAAAACAAATGCCCCGTGGAGTTCATTGTATGTAATACATTAATTGTTCTTCTATGCATCTAGAATGGTACTAGCTATGTCTTGTCTTGGGGAGAATGGGGAAAAACCAGTCACCCAAATCATTTTCTGTAAGACCTTATTCTTTCATGGATCCCAGGCTGCTGGCCGGGATCAACAGGAGGAACATTTTAGGTGCATTCAGCATCATAATGCAGCAGCAAGATACGTGCCTTTGTAATGATGCACAATCTGTTGCTGGCGTCTTCTTACGTCTGCTCTTTGCTTCACATTTGGACTGCTGAATTTCTTTGTTTTAGGAGAAGTGGCTCTCAAACACGAGCCATGCATCAAAATCATCTGCAAGGCTTGTTAAACACAGATTGCTGGATTGCTGGGCCCCATTCCCACCTACAGCATCTGGGGTAAGACCTGAGAACAGGCATTTCTAACAGGTGGGAGAGATGCTGCGTGTCCTGGGACCATACTCTGAAAGGACTGGTCTATTCGTCTCAGCTTTCTTTGTCTTCTACTTCCCTAGCCTCTAGTCCAGAGGTCAGCAAATTATGACCATCTGTTTTACTAAATAAAGTCTTATTGCAACACAGCTGCTCCCATTCATTTATGTATTGTCTGTGGCTGCTTTCAAACTACAATGGTGGAGTTGAGTGCTTGCAACAGAGACAGAATAGGCTGCAAAGCCTAAAATATTTACTATCTGGCCCGTTATAGAAAAGCTGGCCATCTCCAGCTCTGGTCTTCTTTCTTCCCTTTACACATAACATTTATTAAACATCTTCCATAAGTAAGGCATTTAATATATATTTTTGTATTTTACCACCACAATCATACAGATGGGTTCTGGGTGATCACAGGGTCGAGTAATTTGCCCAAGGGCACACAGAATCTGAATCAGGATTGGCTATTCGGTTGGTGGAGCCTAATGCATAATGAAATGGTGAGGCTTCTTGTTCCAAAATTATGAAGAATTTCAAGATGATGAGAGCAGAGAATCCAACCAAGTGTGGCACTTTCTCAGTGCAGGGCCCTCTGTGACCTCATGGGCCACACTCCCATGACATGAGCAAGCACCCAGTTCTGACCTGGCCGGCTCTGAGGTTTGGAACTCTCTCCTGCGTGGCTGACCCCCCCAGGCTCGTAAACCGTGGCCACTATGCACTGCCACAGCCAACTACTGCAGTTTTCCTTTGGAGATGGAATCTTCTTTCTTGAGAAACCACACCAAGTCTATTTCCAACAACCCTTAACTATGCCCTCCTTAGCCCCCATTATCTTCTTGGCGGACAAATGAATCTCTGTATTCCCAAAAAGCATGTGGAAGCCACTCAATAAACATGATTATTTATATTTTAAAAAAATTGCCCTCCTTGTCCCAGAGAGGCTTTAAAATAACTTTTCTGTAAATTATTGCTGAATTAGTAGCTATCAGTAAAGGCCAAAGTGAAGCCAGACATTGCAGGCATTACTGTTGTAATTCTCTTTTTTTTTTTTTTTAAGATTTTATTTATTTATTTGACACAGAGAGAGAGAGCGCGCAAGCAGGGGGAGCAACAGAGGGAGCGGGAGAAGCAGGGTCCCCACTGAGCAGGGAGCCCGATGCAGGGCTCGATCCCAGGACCCTGGGATCATGACCTGAGCCAAAGGCAGACTCTTAACGACTGAGCCACCCAGGCGCCGCTACTGTTGTAATTCTACCAAAGAGAAAAAGCAGAGCAATAAAGACATTATACCTTAATTTGCCACCACTCAAAATTTTGTGGAGGACCCCAAACTAGAACCCAGTGTCTCCCAATGTGAAACCCGGGGCTGTCTCCCCAAACTCATGGCAGAGAGCATTTCCATCTGGGCATGCATCCTGTGAGTATTGAGGAGTAAGTGACAGCAGTTCAACAACATGTGCAAAGCCAAGCCAGTGATCATTTTAAAGAATGCAGCATCTCATGTTATTTGATCACTATATTCTCTGAACATTTAATCCTTTCAAATATTTTGCAATCACTTCCTCTAATTACAGAGAAAACACATTGGAGTGATGTGCATGCTCCGGAGCATCCCCTCCTGTTTCCTTCTCTCTGTTTAATCAAGAATTTGAATCACCTTTCAGCTTCCTAATCCTATAATCCTAAGAGGAATTTACTCTGCTCCAAACTATGCTCGGCTTGAGTCTGTACAGTGGGACCTGGAGCCCTTGCACAGACTGTGAGAAGGGAGGGTGAATACCGGAGGCAGGCTTCCTTCCAGAAACTCGGGAAATTTGGGCCCCTGGAGACATTCTCTTCTAGCTAATATTCTGAAGATGTGGACCTGGGATCCCTGCAGCAGATTTACCTGGAGGGCTCGTTAAAATTCTAACGTTCTGGGTCTCATTCCAGCCATACTAAATTGGAGTTTGGAGACAGGGAATCTATCTACAATCTATCTATATTTAAATTTTCCCAAGTGATTCTCATGTGTACCAAAATTGAGAGTCAAGTGGCTAGCCATCCATATTCTCGTTGTCTGTTCATTGTATTTCTGTGTTACTTCTAGGAAACTCACAAGTGGTTGACATTATACCCTGGTTTAAAGATCATGATTTATAGGGATGACTGGATGGCTCCGTTGGTTAAGCATCTGACTCTGGATCTCAGCTCAGGTCTTGTTCTCAGGGTTGTTGAGTTCAAGCCCCATGTTAGGTTCCACGCTGAGCATGGAGCCTACTTAAAAAGAAAATTCAAAAAAAATAAAGCTTATGATTTATAAATATATAGACTCAATTAATGGGGTAAGGTAAAAAGGCCCTTGATCACTATGGGTCATTGCTGTGGGACCCAGAAAGAATGTGAAGGGACAATGAAATGGGCATCTCTACACTTCTAGACACGGTAGGTTACAGGCAGAGGGGCCTTAAGTTAGTAGCTCATCTGAGTTTCCAGTCAGGGTGTCTGTTCCTCTCAGAAGTCTGGGCACTATGACTAGGTTGTACCCACCAGCTTTCTACAAGCCAATATTCTCACTTACTGCCTCCATAGAACACAGGCATGTACTAGAAATCTCAACATTTTAATATCCAAATTATACTAATTCAGCACACCCAGAAGTACATTAAAATCCTTTCTCAGGCCATGGGTCTGTAGTTCTTATTCAGTGAATATGGTCACCATAACTCAGAGGAAAAGCTCACCGCTCAGGACCTGATTGTCTTCCCACATTACCTCCATCTCCAAAGATGACCTTGTTTTACCACCACACATCTGCTCTTGTTCATCTGCTGCCAGTTACCCGTCTGCTCGCTCTTCTCTATTTCCCTGTTCTCCGAGAGCAGGAACAGCATTTCTGCGTTTTCTCCCCCTCACAGACGCACCTGCAGTGTTTCTCACACAACTCAATTAATGCCATAAACTGGTAAGAGATGATGGCCCCTGCTTGATTCGAGGAACTCATCAGTAAAATGAGCCGATGTGTCCCAGACTGCTTGCTGGGAGGAATACGGATTTGTAACACACCTTCTCATCAGCCCCGGGTCGCTAAATAGGGCAGACTTTTTTTCTCGGAGCCTCCATATGTTCAACTCACATGGATCAATAGAAACACCATATTGTCTCCACAAAAGCTTTAGATCTTCACCCTTTCTAATATACAGGAAGTCCCAGATTGTCTTTTCTCAAATGCAGTGATGCCCTGAAGCTTCGGCTTACAGTTTGGGAGAGGGAAGCAGCCCGCGGTGAGTTTCATGGCCACAGACTGGGATATAACTCAACAATGTGGGTTTTAAAGAGTCCCAAGTGGACCTTGCAGAACTTAAAAGTGGAGAAACGCACCAGCTCTGGAGCTCAAACAATCTCAACCTCCACAGTGCTCTTCTGCAAAAGGCAGGAAATCAAAAGTTAGAAGTGCACAGCTGCCCAGCTAGAAGCGAAGCAGAGTCCCAACAGGAGTGAGTCAACACGCTCTGGGCGACAGCTGGGTAAACATTTCTGATAAAGCCTCACAGTTTTGATAGAACCTTGTGTGTGTGTGATGATGGTACAGGTGGGTGGACTGTAGGTGCTTAAATATCTGTAAGCAAAGAGTACTGAGTAACGACACTGACAAACCGGAGTAGAGGAGTAGGAACACAAATAAGGATGGTGACGAAAATGGTACGAGGTTAGCAGGAAGAAGAACATGGATATTCAGCCTGGAGAATCAAAGTTTGGATGGAGAGTGGGGAGAATGGAGGATGACTGTTCTCTTCCAATATATCAAAGACCAAGGTGTGGAAGAAGGATTGGACTTACACTGTTTGTTCTGGTGGGCAGAAATAAGCTAATGGGTGAAAGGTACCAGGAGAAAGATTTCAGCCAAACATAAGGTGTTTTCTGAAAATCAGAATGGTATAGAAATGGAAGAAGCTACTGGAAATTTTAGAAGAGGTAGAATGTCCTTTTGTCAGAGGCAGTTCTTCATGAGATGAGAAGTCGGAACAGTGGACCTCCCAGACACCTTTCAACTCCGATTCAAAGATTCCATGTGCTGAGAGGCTGCTCCCATCATCTCCCCCATACCACCCTGCTCATCCCACCCGCCAGGAGTAGTCAGTGAAGTATGTAACAATCAGCCATGGTAAGAGGATCAAATGTTACAGGAACGTAGTACCCACAAAGCCCTGCTGTGAGGGGACGTTCCTCTCCAATGCTTTCACTGGTGGACTGATGGTGTTCTTATCAGGGAATGTGTGTAGGGAGGGTGGGGTGAACAGGGAGCAATGGGGAATTGATTTTTGCCCCACCATTATATGAAGTATTATACCAAATCTCTTTAAAAAGGTCTTTGGATTTGCCACTTGATATTAACGAATAGCTTATAACACATCCCAAATGTTTTTTTCTCATTGGCTGAAATAAATAAAACTAAGTATTTTAGTTTCCCTGGAGAGAAGTCATTTGGTCTTCAAATTATATGTTAAACGCTACATTGTTAAGTTTGTAAGTCATCCTAAAATACTTAGCCACTTGTCCAGTTGGAAGAAAAATGGTGATTTATGGAGAGATTCCATCCTAACACCACTTCCACCTTCCCACTTGGAGGCAGCGTGGGGTTGTGGAAAGAGCGCTCATATATGAGTCCAACTACCTTCTCCAACAACTTGCTGTGGCACCTCGGGCAGCCATTTCACTTCCTCTGTCAAAAGTTACTGACAATTTGTACCCCAACCATAATCACAGAGAAGACTGAACACCACTTGAATACCTAATTATATTTGAGGACCAAACTCAGAGAGGGAGAATAGATTCAAAATTCATGGTACTTTCTACTGGTCTTAATTTTCCAAAATTCTCCATGACTTGGTTAAAGACTTCTATCCATGGTGTCTGATGTGAAATCGTAATTTTTCACTTATGTTTTCAACAGTGAGTTGGGTCTAAATGATCTTCTGTTCTCAATGGCTGAAATCCATTTAGATTCTCTTGATGGCCCTTTGTTGATTCATGGAGATTTGTGTACCGCACTTGCTTCATTCCTACACGTTATTTAATTGAATGAAATGGGAGAATGTGTTTTTCCAAATGCCTAAGATGACTCTGGAAATAACCATGGAGAGTTAATATTTTTAAGTCTACAATCTACATATCACAGTGGACATAGCTGACAGGAATTCTATGTGCCTATAATTAATCAACATAATAATTTTCTTTTCCTCCTTATGATTCCTAACTGAGCACCGAGGGGGTCTTTTATGCATACAAATGAAACTTCATGACAATCCAACAAGCTCAGTATTACTACCTCAATTAAGGCCAGTGCTACACTGAGGGGTAAAAAGAAAAAAAAAAAAAGATCCAAGTAAGGTCACCAGGGACACGACGAGTCTAGGCATCCCCTGTTTACTAGGGAGGCAAAGGCAAATCTCCTCTGGGAGGAATATGTAAAACACATTTATATTTACAATTGCTTCCTGCACGGCTGGCTAAATTAATGTCATTTTGCCAAGCTTCACAAAGGAAAAGAGAGTAGCATTTCCTGAATTCTCTGGCTGCTTCTGGCCAACAGCTTGTGGAGAGGAGCAGTGACTTACTTGAGATGAGTTAGGAATCTATGCAGCTGCTGAACGGAAACTCAACTGTCATTAGAACAGCTCTTTATTTTTAATTTCAGTCCTCACCTCTTTGCTCTCGGAGGTTCTTTGCTTCAACTTTCAGCTTAGCTGCAACTTATGTTCTCACTGACTGCAGATCAAGAATGCAGATCTGAAACTTAGGTGTGCCCTACAGTCTGTCTAACCTTGGAGCAAAGAAATGGACAGCCTGGCATGGCCAACATGTAAGACAGAAACCCTCAAACTGCTTAGACCATGAGGAACAATAAAAACTATATTTTTTTTATTGTAACTGTACACACATAGCCGTGTATATTGTGTGTCTGTTTCACGTACAATAAAATAAGAATTTTATGAAACAAAATTTGCTTAGTAAGTATGATGCATTTTGATATCCCCACCCTCTCTCCCCCTTCTCTCTCCCTCCCTCTTTCTTTTCTTTCTTTCTCTCATTCATTCATCCATTTGCTAGTAGTAACCCACTAAACTGAATTCACAATCTGCTAATGGATCATGAGTCTCCATTTGGAAAAAAAAAATCTAGTATAAGGAACAAAAGTGAAAGACTTTTTGCCACTACAGAAAGGTCACACTGGGGTGAGGAAAGTACATGGATCCAGCAGCCAGGAGACAGAGGGTCTATTCCCATTGACTACCAGCTGTGCACCAATTAGAAAGCAGGATGAAGGCTCTGGGCCAGTCTGTTTGAATCTCCCCTCCCCTAGTTACAGGTTGTATGAACTCGAGCAAATTACTGAACCTCTCCATGCTTTAGTTTCTACATCTTTCCAGTGGAGCCTTCATAGCACCTACTCTCAAGGGTTATTTTGAGGATGTGGTGAGTTAATATAGGAAAAGTGCTTAGAACAGTGACAATGCCTGGCCTTTCATAAGCAGTCAGTAATGTTATCTAATATTTTAAAAATTGAAGTGATAGCATCTGTTCTAACTACCAAATTGTTCACTTCAGTTTTTTATTTGTTTTTCAGAAGATGGAAGGAATTGAATGGGGAGAAATGACTCCAAGTTGTTCTGGGAACAAGACTGGTGATGTCATTTGACCACAAGCTCTTTCTGAGTTAGCAATGGTTTCTGAAATAGTCATTCTAATCCTCGATGGCAGAAGTTTTAAGTAGAAAATTTCAGTGGATATTGCTAACAATCACATCACACTGGTCAGGGCCCATTTAAAATACTGTGCCAAGGACGTTGTTTAGAGTCTGAGAGACACCAGAAGAGTCTATTCTAGGGAAAGGTGAACAGAACTGAGGAGGAGATGGAGACTGTATCATTTAAGGCTTGCCCGAGAAAACAAGAGGTATTTAGCTTGGAGATGGAAAGATTTAGGGGAACCTTGATAACTGCTTTCAAATGGTTGAAAATTTACTGTGTGGGTGAGGAAGACAAATTCGTGTATAGGAGTCACGACAGAACCAGTAGATAGAAGTTTCAATGAAATAGATTTGAACTCTATATAGAGACTAATTTCCAAACAACAAAAGCTGTCCAGCCACAAAATAAGTTGCCTGGCCCAACAGGAAGCTCTCCGCCACTAGAAACAGTTCAACAGAGATGAAATGACCTAGTAGGTGCGCCCAACTGAATTCTTGAATTAGTAGAAAGATCAAATCAGGTAGAGCCTCTTGAGAGCTAAAATTCTACATGATACCACAGATAAATGGGCTTTATAAGGCATAAAGCTATGTCCATACACAAAGTGACATGGTTTCAATGCTGGCTGTACCTGCCTACACCACCCAGAGAGTCTGTGTTAAGTCTCTAGAAGACATTTCACTTCCCATCCTTAATTCTCATACATGACCAGTCCTAAAGTTCCTGATGAAATAAAAACTTGGGTAGCCACATGACTGTCCACTGACAAAACAGCTTGGTCTTTGTGCAACAGAACTTCTTCTTGTCTACAGTGAAGAACCAGCGGAGTTTTGTTTTATTTTGTTTTGTTTTGTTTTGTTTTGTTTCAGCCCGTTAATAGCAAACAAACACTTCGGAGGTAATTTGGGCTCCATGTAAACTGCTCACTCCTTCTCATGCCTAAAAACTGTCAAAACGTTTGAATGTAAAAGGATTATTCAGGATTCACTTTATGAGACATTTGAGCTTAATTTCTGCTGCTTTTTCTCACACTAGAGGACCCAGGATTTCCCCTCCCCTCAGCTTTGAGTCTGGGTTTCTCATCTCGTAGGTGGGTTTGATTAAATATGTCTTCGTCGATCATGTGCAAACTCCTTTGAGAAAGTGAAAAGCAATGTTCAAACGTTCAAAAATAATGTCTTTTACAGTTCCCATCTCAAGATGTTTAAGACAAAAATCTCTGTGAAAAGACATGTGACCTAAAGAGGAAAAAAATGCCTCCATTATACAGAACCAAGATCTTCTGGCATTTCTGAAGGAGGACTCTGAATCGGTCAGATAAACAGGGAAAGGAAAAAACAGAAGGTTAAGCAATTGCCCAGGAAATCTGATAAATATTTACAGCCAATTGGCATCACAGAGGCCTCAGACACATTTTGTTTCAGGCATAGGACATTCACAGCCCATGTTGACTGCACAATTATGGGAACCTTGGCTCCCTTAGGTAGAATAGACCCACTCATGACAAGTCTAGAAGCTGCAGCTGGAACAAAACCCCATTATATGACTTCCTCTCAAGCCAAGGTTGGGTTATGTTATAATGAGACCCTATCCCACTCCTGCCTGATGCTCACAGGTTTATCTGGATAGGGAGGAGGAAGACAGGTGGCAAAGAAAGGATTACAAGCAAAAGGATCAGGAAGTGCTTGGCGAGAAGTAGTGCAATTAACACTGTATTTATATTTATTTATTTATACTTGTTTCCTGTCTGTTCTGCTCTAGGAGACCAGGCATTGCACTGGGATATAGTAAGTCCACCACAGTGTCTGGACCAGAGGAGATATAATTTGCATTTGTCATAAATTCTCTCCTCCTCAGCTCACTCTTTTCCATCAAAATCCTGCTCTATCTTCAAGATCCAACTCATCCTGCTTTGCTTCTGCCCACCTTGTGACCTGGCAGACCCCGGGGCATTGCCTATAGTATAAGATTGTGTCCACATCTGTAAAGAGAGTGGAATGGAACTGAACATTTCTACCTGAACACTAAGTCTAGGGAAGGAAACAAATAAATCAGGACTCCATTCAACTGAAGGCCTATTTCTCAAACCAGTTTCCTTGAACGCTTTACAAACAGTAGGCACTTAATAAAATTTGCTGACTGAATATATGTGATAAAATGTAGAACAAACATAGGCGACCAAATGAGTGAGTACATACAGTGCTTTTGTCCTATTTCATTTGCATTAATGTGCTTCTCCTTCTTGTCAACATTTTGGCATTTTGTGTTTGCCAAGAACTCTAGACTTGGAATCAGAAGACCCGTGTAAATTCCAAGCCAGTAGGGTCACTAACACTGGGAGCTTGGGAGAATCTTTTAATCTCCTGATTTTCAGTTCCTTAGTGTTAAAACTTGGATAAAAGTAATTACCCTGACTAGGCTACGGGTTTGATGTGAAAATTAAATGCAACAATCACTAGGAAATTGCTTTTTAAGCAACAAAGCACTATCAAGTGTAAGATAAGGTGGATAAGCTATAGTCTAAAGGTCACCCTTTCACCTTTCTTCTGCTAGCTGCAGGCTTAGGTTACTTTGGGGGATCCCCTAAATTAAAGAACAGAGAAAAATGGGCATATTTGTCCTAATAACAACTTGATATCATTTTAATAGGATCTACACAAACATCTCAGAGTGCTCCAAAATCGTTTCCCTATTTTGCTAAAATTTCCTCACCAGGCAGAGAGTTAAGAGGGTAACCTCTTTGATGAAGCAAAACCCAGACAGCAGAAGAATCTAGTAACATATAGAATTAATTACCTTTCTATGTTTTACAAAGGTGTTCTTATCCTGCTTTTCTCATAAAAACAAACAAACAAACAAACTACTGGAATAAGAACACATAAAACAACAGCTCGTCATTAAATGCTGGGAGAAACTATACTATCCAATAAAGAGGGAGAAAATTTTCAAAGAAATTGGAATTTTAGAAGAATTTCTCATGGCCAGTTATTTGTCAAAATCAAGGAACAGAGCTTCTCCACATAGAGGGGAATGAATTACTGACATCTAAATTTAACAGGACCTTTATCTGTCCCTTCTATGTATACCTGGACATCCATATATATATATACGAACTCTGTCCCGGGTTAATTGCATATCACAGGGCCCTACCTCAACAGTTTAGTGTAGCAATCTGCAGAGCCCCTCACAGCAGAATGGAATAAATGAGGACCTCAGTTCAGCCCCTCTGAGTGAAGAGTCAGTGCTTTCACAGCTGGGAGTCACTCCTGCCACCCCTTAGCGATGCTCGGAGGCCTCTGGGGCACATGATGACTTGAGCATCGACAGACAGCATTTCTGATGTACACTCACCCATGACTGAGCTCAAACTGAGCTCTGCAGGGAATCAAAACAATCTAAGTTAACTGATCAAGTTATTTTTTGGTTGTTTATTGGTTTTTAGGACAAGCATGAGTGGGGATGGTAAATAAGGCTCTTAATGACAGCCCTTAAACTTTTAAGGGAAGAATGAACATCTTGGTACAAAGTTAACTTCCTCTTTTGATTCTTTTCCTCCCAGTTTGGCAAGAAAATGGAACATTTTTAAACCTTTAGAGGCCTATTGGTGTCCCTGGAGATTAATGAAAGAATCAGAGAAATCCTAAAAGCATCAGCAAAATTGTTTATCTCTGTTTTGAAATGCTAAAGGGAAAAAAGGTGGGAAGGGTGAAGCTTTACAGTAATAGGGGGAAAAAAATCAAAAATTTGTTAGGGAAGATATTCAACTTTCAAGTCAATTAAGACCTACAGGTAAACGAAATCAGCTGGCTGTTATTCTTCCAGAATAAGAAAGTATGAGAGAGAGAAGCTTCTACTTGCTGGTGAGTGGCTAGGGGTGTTATTTGGGACTCCGTACACCTTTGGAAGAGAATGAGTGGGCATCACTTGGGACATGGATCAAGCCACCTCTCTAGTCCCCAAGGAGAAGGTTTCAAAACCAAAGCAGTCAGCTGACTTGGCTCCCAGGAAGGATTGACTGTCAACTATTTCCAGACCCCCTTTCTTTGTACCTTTTTCTTGGACCTCCAATTTACTATCCATTGGTTTCTATGCTCCAAACCCCTGGGCAAAAGCTGTCAGTGGCATCGATGTTATTAATCTTCAGTGGCCATGTCAATGACAGTCACTGCTCATAGAAGTCAACACAAGGGATAAACATAATAGAGGGGCATTAGGCCTTGAGTAGACAAGGTTAAGTCTGAGGAAATGAACAGGCTGATTGTCACCGTTTTAATAAAAGCACAAAGCTCCTTTATCTGCTATATAACTTTTTATTTTGCACCAATGAGAAGTCTATTCCTTTTGGTACGAATTCAATTCATAAAGCTTTAGGGAAGATAAATCTTTAGCTAAAGAACAGAGAGAACTGTATCAGCTTCGAAACACTATTTCAGGGGATCCTGTAAAAAGGTTCCTCCAAGCACTGACCTGAACAAAACAAAACCCCTGAGTGTGCTCTAAAAGTGGCCAAATATGTGACATTTGATGAGCTGCTAAGAACACACCTTCATGCAGGCAGAGCTAACTGCTTCGCAAGGTGATGAAACCCCTGGTTTGGGTTTCATTAGCTCTACTTCTCACCAACTGAAGTGCATGGCTGCAGGCTCAACCTATATAATTCAACTCCCTGGAGGCTTGGTGTAGAAACTTATCATCTTCCCTGGCAGAGAATAGGACCAGCACCCTGGACTTTTCCACGAAGGAAGGGGCTGGGGCTGCCTGTCATCGAGGATGGAGACTGGATGCTCCTCTAATGTGTAAGTTCCTTATTGAGCCCAGAAAATGACTTCCTTTATTTGTTGGTTCAGATCTTTTCTAGCTTGGCTCTCCTATCTTGCACCCAAGAACCCTACCTTCCTCCGACTGAGCCCTTATATTTTGGAGCCTGGGTTCCTGATACTTACACTTGGATGTCCTGCTGCTATTCCTCTTTGTGATCTTCATTTGACCACCTTGGATTAGGCCTTTGACATCCATCTGTTCTTCCCCAACTTGGATAAGTCCCAGGCATCTTGGACAGAGCAGGCCACTGCCTCATTGTATTTTCTGCCTGTGCCTTCTCTTGTAGTTACTGGTCCAAGAATACCCATCCTGGATGTTCACCCTAGAATAACTGATCCTAGCCAGTACGTGCTACTGTCTTCTTATCCTGAAGACCTGCTACAGTCCTTGGCTTCAGCCTTTTCATGCTCCACCCTGCTTTCCCACACTTGAACCCTCGTTGAGAACAGGGAAAAACCTTCTGCTCTGTCATCTTGTTACTGGAGCTGCTTTTTCTGCCCTAGAGTAGGAGTGTCCAGTCTTTTCAAGAAGGGAATTCCCAGGTAATCTTTTTCATGCTCAGAATAGACAGAGAGAGCTATAAACACCTGCTTGGCTGGACTGATGTGCCAACCAGGAGACTGGGGACTTGCCCAACTGAGAATAGTGGGCCAGTTGATGAAGGAGGTATGATTTCTGTATGTCAATGACTCATGGCCTCAGATGAATGGTGCTAGGCTCTCTTCAGTCATCAAACAATTCCTAAAGGCTAACTGGGTGCCAGGCACTGCACGAGGTAGGGGAGTTCAAAAAGCCTTCTTTTAAATGGCACCACCCTTGTATCAGGCAGTTTACATTGGTTGTTTCTAATCCTTCTAGCAACACTCAAAGGGCGTTCATGTCCCTGCTTGACACCCACTAAACAGAAGACCAAAATTCAGACCCAATTCTATCTCACATCAACTCCAAGTTCTTCCCAAATACCACAGGGTGACACTACTCATTCATTCACCAATTTATTCATTCAGTCAGTTAGCAAATGTCCCTGAGAGTCTACAGCAAACCAAGGGTCTTTGCTAAGTTCAGTGTGGAAGATCCTTCACCAGGAATTAGAGGGTCACTTTGGAGGTGCTTAATGGGAAGCTCTTTGGGGGGCTTTAGAAAGCTGTCACTTATGCGGGGCATCAAACAGAAGAGTTGGCATCCTTTTAATTAACAATAATAGTAAGTGTACAGTCCAGCAACCTTTCAAAAGGAGAAGTGGCTGCAAGCTACGGAAACTCCCGAAGATGAGGTTTTCTCTGTATTTCCGATGGATGCTGAAGATTAAGAGGAATCGAATACAGCTGAAAGGTGATGGGGCTCTTCCCACAGACCCCCTCTGTGCAGACCCGAGGGCTACAGATTCTAATTTTAAATCGAAACCACTTCTACATATGAATATAAAAGTACATATCCAATTGGGTAAAATATGCAGGCATCAAAAAGTGAAAAGGAAAGGTTTTAATCAAGTGGGTCAAGGAAACTCTTGGACAAAGTAAGTAAAGATTTAAGGAGCCCGTGCTCCCAAGCAGTGAGCTATGGAAGAGCTATACCTATTTGAGAGAGAGAGAGAGAGAGAGAGAGAGAGAGAGAGAGGGTGAGCAGGGGGCGGGGCAGAGGGAGAGAGAGAATCTCAAGCAGACTCCGTGCTGAGCATGGAGACGACACAGGGCTCAATCTTGTGGCCCTGAGATCATGACCTGAGCCAAAGTCAAGAGTTGGACACTTAATCGTCTGAGCCACCCAGGTGCCCCAGAGCTATATCTACTCTTAAAACCTTCATTTATATCCTATATAGCCTCTGGAAGTCAGATCTCTAAGGAATGGAATGGGATGGGATGGGATGGGATGGGATGGCACGGCATGGGATGGGATGGAACAGAATGGGATAGAATGGAAAGGGTAAAATACTAGAGCTGGAGGAAGACTTCTAAGGCATCACATGCCTCCATTTGGTAAGGAAAGTGAGACACGTGAGTTGACTGCCAGTTGGCATGGAAGCTGTATCTGTGGCTTCTGGGGTGCAGAAGAAGAGCTAAAGGCTGATTTGATTCCACTTGTGCTCAGCTGTCATCTTGAGGCTACAAGGAAACTGAGACACCCACCTAGGCACTGAACTTATAAGATACAGAGAGACTCAGATTACCCACATTACCCTATTTTTGGAAGGACCTCTTCAAGATGCCAGCAGGGTCTAGCGTAATTAGAAAACTGGAAGAAGTTATATTTGAACAAGAGTATCTTCACTAACACGTTGTCCATGTATCATCTTTTGGCAAACATATAAACTATTTCCCTAATGGTACACTTTGAATTACTCAAAGTTGCTGGGGATTCCAGTTCTATTTTTCCAATGACCTTCTTCTGTTTTCTGAATCTAAAGTCAGTTTAAAAAGGTTCTGGGCCCCAGTCCAGGAGTGGGAACTGCGGCCCCTAGGCTCTCAATGCTGCTACTGGGAACCTCCTAGGGCTGACTTACCTCACCCATGAAGTGGGTGTTTGCTTGGAAAGGGTGGCAGGGAAAGAGACACATAGAAGGTGATGTCTTGGAGAAACACCAAGCTTGAGAGGTCTCACAATCACATGTATTGAGAAAATACTCTGTCCCAGGCAAAGCACTAGGTCCCTTACATGCGTATTTAATCATTCTTAACAGCAGGTGAGGTGAGTATTGCTTCCTCCATCGTACACATAAGAAAACTGAGGCTCAGAGAGCTCATCGAACTTGAACGAGATCACAAAGCTAGGAAGTGCTGAAGCTGAGATGCAGTCTCAGGTCTCACACCTGGACCTGCACCTGCAGATCCCCCTCTGTTATACCACCACCTTCCTTTCAGATGCCACTCAAAAGCATCCGGAGATGGGGCACTAACTAGGCACAGCAGGTAAGTTCCTTCCCTTGCTGGGAAATTCTTCCTAAGTAAACCCGAAATATGTCTTTCAACAACAGCCCATTGGTTGTAGTTTTCTGTTGCGGAACAATTAGTTTAGCAGAAATTCTAAATCTCTTCTCTGTGTAGGACAGAAATGCATAGACATGCATTTACAGGTAAACAATACCAGCTATCCTGCCATCTTATGTCTGTGGCCAAGAGAGCAAAGAACAAAAGGGGAAAAAGGTTTCAGAGTCCGAAGGTCATGGTGAAGCCCTGCTGTCACTTTACCACTAAATGGCTGAAGACTTTGAGCAAATCTCTTCATCTGCCTCCACTTCTACTTTTTCTTCTGTAAAATGGAGTTAATTATCCTTGCCTATTTCACATGCGTCTGGTGCTCAAGAAGGTATATAAAACTGCTGCATAAATACAAGCTATTTTTATTGTTCATATCCTGCATATGGATTGAGAGCCTAACTCCATTAATTTCATAAGTGCGAGGAATAAAATACCTTTTTAAAAAGTCTCTCTGGCCACAACTTTTGGTAGATGGTCCTGTACCTAGTGAAGATGAGTTCAAACATGAACAAACATTCTGATGAGCCGATCAAGATGGATACAGGTTTAAGGGTAAGTAGAATCACTACGACTGGTACAAGGGCCAAGTTCCTTACCTCGCTGGATTGTTTGTGGCATTAAAAAAAAAAAAAAAGATATAGAGGAAGGTGGGAGATGATTACTTGCTGCAGGAGGAGAGTTGAGTTTCACGGCTGAGCTATGTTAGTGACTCTGAGACTGGCCCAGCCTGAAGGGGGCAGACCCACGATGACACCCCACTGGGATGACTTTTGATGAATGGCATCTTGGAGCACCCTGTTCCTGGTGGAGGCCATGTCACCAAGCCAGAGCTTGTCCTCTGAGTTCACCTGTGAATAAATGCTCTCCCCAAAGACAAACAGATCCTGAACCCTTTCCAAGTCGTGCTGATGAGGAGGCTGGATGCAGCAGCGTCCCTCGCCGTTGGTTGGTGAGTTGCTGCTGCAGAGTCCACATGGCATGATTTGACGCTCGCACCTCCATTTAATGCTTTGTGTGTTATCTTGTGATTTCTGAGGACCACTACGGTCCTCAGCGGTTCGCAGGAGACACGCTCTGCCTCTTATCTGAGAGCCAGGGACGTTATCTAAATAGCTGCCACCTGCAGAAAGGCTGGTGTCAAACCAAATGCACTGGTTGAAGTACTTTTTTTAGGGGACACAACCATGTATACAGACACATGTGCATGTGTGTACATGCACACACACACTCCTGGAATGAATGATTTGCAAGGCTGCCAAAGCCCATAGCATGAGCCATGCTATGCGAACCCGATGTCCTACGGAACTCTCCCCTGTCCCCATGTGATTCCGTGTCTGCCTTCCTATCTAAAATAGGACCTGCCCCAACGCTGGTCTGGTGGGCAGGGCGCCTTCAGCAGCAGCTGGGAGAGGGAGGGCTGGGGGAGCCCCGGGCTACTTGCTTGGATTCACTGGCAGCTGTCTTTGAATTCAGGAGAATCCTTACTTCCCCAGGCGAAGGGACCTTTACCGTAGTTGGGAAGGAGGAAGAGGCAGGTTAAAAAAAAATAAGATGACACAAAGGTTGCTTGTCACAAAGCAGACGGATGAGAATGGCTTCCCATTCTCCTCCAGGCTCTGGCCTCAGATGACAGCTGAGCACAAGTGGAATCAAATCAGCCTTTAGCTCTACGTTTGCACCCCAGCAACCACAGATACAGCTTCCACGCCAGCTGTCAGTCAGGCCAAAGCGCTCAGTAAATGCCCCTGATTAGCGCCTTCCTCAGTCGGGAGTGTAAATGGAGAATCACAGCTCACTCCCCAAAGTAGCTGGAGCCACACACCCGTTAATTTCTACGGAGCCAAATGTAACTAGAAAATGAATGTTCCTGTACACTCTCCAAATTTTATTTCCCTTGCTAAAATGTTGGGGGGGAGGAGGGTATCTTCCTCTCTTACAATCTCTTCTCATATTTGAAATGATCTGTATGTTTGACATCCAACCAAAATGATTCTCAAAGGGAGACAATGAAGGCCCCCGCACCCCCGCTTGCCAGTATTTAAGGCTTAATGAACTCTTGGCGAGTTCTCTCCTCCCAGAGCTTCATGTTTTTTATTACTGTTTGATGGTGATCTGTCCAAAGCTCCAACATGCCAAGAAGCCTTGCTTGTAATCAGAAAAAATATATTTATTTACTGGTGGCGTGATCTGGCCAGGTTTTCTAGAGATCGCCACACTCACTAGAAACTACCACACCCAGCTGTGCTCTTTGTATTTAAATCCAGGCATTTTCCAGGGAGAGGGGCACTGGGTCCAGCCTGCCCAGGCTGCTCCCGCCTCCATCTCGGAGATCATCTCCCTCAGCTGTCTATGAATCTGGACTGAGAGGAGTACGTTCGGAGCTCGAAGGCTTTGGGTGCAAAATATGCTCTACAAATGCACATTCGGAGTAAACAAAACCCACCAGGCCCCTGCAAGAGTCCGACGCCTGACTGCACTACACACATCACGGTGGGATCTGCAATCGGCAAAGTAATTGGTGTTATTACAGCTGATGGGGGATTTCTGATGCTGCCCGAGCTCTCCTTTGAAATAATACTCAGCCATTTAATTTGTCCAGCTCTCGTTTGGCTGATTGCTCTTTTCTGCTGGAGTTTATCAAGAATGAAACGCACTGTCTCTCCAGACGCCTGCAGGCTAAGATTTCACAGGCATTTCTGTTTTCTACATCCCCCCCCCCCACTTGTCTTACTGCCCCCATGCCTTGGTCTCCTGTCACAAGATGCCAGTATTGCAGGAGGTTGGAGGCGGGGGGTGGGGGGGACCAAACTTCAATGTAATTCAAAGCTGCCTACTTCTGGGTCCAACTCCAGAGGTACTTGAACACTCCTGTTAGACCATAAAACAATGGTGAGAAACAAGTAAACCTCCAAAGAGTTGGCTGTACTAAAAAAGGCTCATGAAATTTGTTAGCTCCAAAAATCAGACAAATAATAGATGACACCTTCATTATAACCACAAGGCTAGAAGGCATTAGAGAAATATAAAAATGTGGATACATGCATTTTTGTTTGAGTGACCTATTTACACCCCTGGTATACACACATGCATGCCTAGAGTGGGTTCTACAAATACGTATTGAGCATGTACTTTCTGTTGGACGCATGCACATTCTCTCCTTTACATGATGCTCATCCCCCACCCCATTCCTCACTTTGGCACTTTTGCTGCTACCCAGAGGAAGGGCAGGAAAGCCACATTTAGCCAGCTGTGTTCTCTCACAGTACAGACAAGGCTGGAGTCTGGGCACAGACCTCTCATTTCCATCAGCAAGCTACTTGCCCTGTCAGCGACAGACTGCTTACTGGAGACAGGCTCCTATGGCCAGGGTGCCTCTGTTCCACGGGTGCCATGTCAGTCTGACAGCCCACGAAATCTAGAACCCACAGGTTCCAGGAATCATGCCTTGCCTCACTTTTAATATAGAAACAACTGAATTTATGGATCTGAAAGCCATCATATAAAATCCCCCCCAAATCTCCGATCCCTAAGACAGTCTCTCTGAACAGCCCCCGTTCAAATGCCCTTTGGTACAGTTCCTCGCTGACTTTTCTGGGCACTAAGTCACTGTGCCTATGATTCTACAACATGGCTAGAGCCAAAGTCGACATCCGGAATTATGCTGAGGATCACTGGACCCAAGGGGGTTCGTTCAGATGAGGCAATACTCTGGTGGTTGAAAAGCTCTTGGGACTTTTGTTTAAGATCATTTTTTTAAAAAGACTTATTTATTTATTTTAGAAGTGGGGAGAGGCAGAAGGAGAGGGAGAGGTAAGCCCAAGCAGACTCTGCACTTAGTGTGGAGCCCCACACGGGGCTCAATCTCAGACCCTGAAATCATGACCTGAGCCAAAACCGAGAGTCGAACGCTTAACTGACTGCACCATCCAGGTACCCCTATTTAAGATCATTTAAATACATATGGCTAGTTCTTCTCCATGGGGAAGAAAGGAGATGCTAATTCAGAAAGTGCCATGGGTGGTAAGAGAAGGAAGCAATCAATGAAGACACCTCTGGGTGTTCTTGTCTCCCAGCCAATGGTCCCTCTCCATCCCTTATCCATTCCTGTCCATCTCCACCCTCCTCCGTCGCCTTCTAGGGTCATTCATTCAAGGCCAGAGTGTCTGCCATTGCTCTCTTTGATTGGTAAGCGTAATACACCAGGTAATGAAAAGATTAAGAGAGATCTAGATTTTTTGTTTGGCTTTTACGTTTTTTAATTCTTTGGCAATCCTAAATTCCAATCTAGAGCTGCAATTTGTGCTCAAACCTGACTTAGGCAGTCCAGGGTCAATTCTAATTACACAACTTGTAAGAGTAATAAGCACTATAGCTCACACTGATGAAGTGCTCACCAGATGCCGGACACTATTCTTTGGGTCTATCTATTCGATCCTCCCCAAAATCCCATTGGAAAGGTACCTTTCTTTCACTAGTGAGGAATCTGGGCCACGGAAAAGTGAAATAACTTGTGGAGGTCACGCAGCTAGTAGAGGGCAGACCTACGATTCTAACTTATCAGTTTGCGCCCAGCACTGGTGCTCTTAACTATCAAACGTTAAAGCAATAGTTAATGTTCCCTGTGCTAGATATTGGATACAGAAGGGTGGGAGAGGTTTATGTTCTATTTCTAAATAAGCATCCATTTTTACTAGTTACAATGATAAAGATGATATTGACAACACATCAAGTTTTTCCATCTCCTGCATCATTGGCTCGGGATACCTGTTGTTGGTTTTGCCAGAGGTTCTGACAAATATTTCCAGGAAGGTGGGAGATGCAGAAGGAAGCTCATGTGCAGAGCTAAAGCGGAGGAAGGAGATGGTCATTAGTAGGGAAATACCAGAAAAACTATGGTGGAGGTTGTTTGCAGGCTTAATACAGCCTCCAGACACAAGCCAGCAGACGGCTGAAAGGCGCCACTTGAGGACTGCAAGCTGTTCTACTAGGAGGCACCCTTCTCCTGCAAGGGGGGGGGGAGTCTCCCACACCTCTCCATCGATCCCTTTTGTTTGGAACAAGGTGGTAGGAAATGGGTTGGGTAGACGGGTGACAGGACAAGAGGACTGAAATGTGAGGTAGTCAGTATGGTTGGAAATAATTTAAAAAGTGAGTTGGAGCACTGGGCCTTCCTTTTCATGAGGCAGGCTTAAAAATATCCTGCTAAAGGAAATATGAGGAGGACATCTTCTTTCAAGTCCTAAGGTGGTCTGTGAATTTGCATTTCCTGCATGTGAGTCATTTCTGATCTAAAAATGTAAAGAACAAAATGATGCATCATTTTTAACATCTAGACACAGGGAAATCTGACACTGTGACTCAATCCACTGATAAACACACATATTTGAGATACAACACCAAATACCAATGACCCCAGGCCTCAAGAAAGCATAGCAACAGGGAAATTTTTAAGTTCCCATTGCAGCCCCTTAACCAAAAGGACTGGAGAGAAAAACAAGAATAGGAAACCAGAAACATGAAGACAGTGGAAGAAGTCACAGAGTAATTAAAGTGTTGAGTCTCAAGGGAGGATAGAAATCATCCAATCCTAACCTTTGTTACTAAGTTTTTTTGTTTTTGTTTTAGACACGAAGACTACAGTTAGAAGAGAATCCCATTCAAAGTTAATCCCCACTGGTTGGTTATATTTGGTTATATTTCTATTCTGAAGAGTTGAGCTTAAATTGGATTTTGAAAGGCTCAATCATTTTTGAATATACTAGCAGGGTTAATTTATGTTGATTCCTTTGATAAAGTGGAAACACTTTCTGCATATGAATAACCCCTCCTTTCCCAACACCCACCTGCCATCCATCAATTTTCCTGGTGTGAATTTCGGACATTAGGTTGGTTTTAAGTTCAGCCCACTTGCACGAGGCCCTCAGATGGTCAGAGCATCTTGGGAGAAACAAAATATTCACCAAAGTCTAAAGAGATTTAGTATCCCAGGAGAACTTATCAAGACTTCAGAATATTCCACTGAAATGCCAAACACTCTGGAAACACCTGGAGAATTTCTTTCTCCAGGACCAAATGCCAATGGTGTTTTGGTTTTTTTTTTAAACAAAACATTAAAAACACTGTCAAGGCAGACAATGCAAAAAGGTATACCTGTAGTATGAAGCTGCTGATTTCATATAAGTAAGTGTCAGTTGAGTACAGGGTAGGTGTATGCACGTGAGCAAAACATTTTTGTTAAAGATGCTCTGCTATTGTCATAGATATCCCTGTCTGGAAAGATAAATAATTAAGTGGGTTGCCTTAGGAATTATGGGAAAAGATCCATGTTTTGTGTAGGTATCCTACAAACAGAAAGACACCTTTATGGGTGGAGCCATTCTGTGGAGGGAGGGGGGACATTATTTGTAATACAAATATATTCACATGAACTCACAGAAAAAGGCAAAGAAAAACAAGAGTCCAGAGCCTACCCTTTTGATAAAACTAGGAAGCTGTGTAATTAGAACAGAGCTTCTCAAACGATTATTGATGAATGACCAGATATTTTTACCCCGACCCATATTTTTGTAGGATTACTTTGGCAAAATACTATAAAGATAAATTAGTAGGAAAATGATCACATGCGTGGATGTCATGGAAACATCAAGTGTTATAGAGGTTTCTAAATACTCCGTTTCTAGTTGTATCTCATGCTGGGCCAGTGACACACACTGGACAGGCCAGCACTAGTCTGCAGCCCCCACTCTGAATAGTACTGAACAAGGAGCAGAGGTACACAGTGGCTGATAGAAGGCAAGCCAGAAGAAAGGTCTAGAGAAAAGCAGCATGGCTCCTGAAGTCAGGGGCTGTGGTACGCTGTCCAATGAAATGCATTCTCTCTTGGGGTAGCCTTGTAAAGCCAGCTCTTTTCAGGTATCTTTCTGAGTCCAGAAAGAATGTCTAGGCAGCAGAGGAGACCAGAAGCCCAAACACTATCACTAGTTTAAAACACTGGGTGAATCCACAACTGTTGAATAAAAACAGCAGACGAAGCGCACAGGCATAGGCTTGACCGAATCCACGCATAGCTGGGCTTCCTCTGCCTGGACGGCCGTTTCTTTCCAATTCAAGGGGCCTGATGTGGGGGTTAGGGGCTAGGAGCGAGGAAAGCACATGGCACATTCCTGACACAGGGGAGACACTATTTCAATGTGGGGTCTTACCTTCCCTCCTCTTCAAGACTTTCTCTGTGCTGCAGTCTTATCTAGAAAATGAGGAGGTGGCTTTAGGTCCCGGGGAGCTTCTGCAAACACCAATATCTGGGCACCACCCAGACTAACTGAATGGGCTGAAACCTGGCTCCTGTAGTTTTTACAAGTCGCCCCCCTCCCCCCAATAACCCCCCCCCCTTGCACTCAAGGTTGAGAACCAGTCCTCTAGCTGCTCACTAGTGTCTCTTCCAGTTTTGAAACGGGGGGAGGGAGGAAGCACCAGTAATGGGACTTCCTTAGGTACCGTCTTGCTTTGGGATGATTCTTCCCCACATGGAAAAGCAGCTATTATGTGGTGAATTCAAAACATGCCAACCTGTTTCCTCATTGTTGTGCGTCTGAGACGAGAGACGACACTGTCTCCCTCTGCCTCAACTCAGTTCCCTCCTCTGGAGAAGGGGCGGCAACCTTCACGATTCTGTATTTGGGAGTTTGGGAAGGACGGGGATGAGAACAATGGAAATTCTTTGTCAAGATGGAAGTATGCACAATGCTCTGCAGCAGTCCCCTCCACTACTCTGAGATGTGCGGACTGCGTTCTCCTGGAACCTGGCGAAGCTCAAGAAAACTCAACAGAATGTACAAAAGTGAAGAGGAGGCTGCTTGCCTGTGTTTTACCCGTGGTCAGTCTGGGTTTGACTGATCTTAACAGCAGGGATAAGCTCTGATTCAAGGTGGCACGGCAGAAGTGGTTTAGGACACAGAAGCTTGATCCAGACTGCCTGGCTTCAAATCCCAATTCTGCCACATAAGGGCTTTGTGACTTTATCTTCTCTGCTTGTGAAGTGGGGACAATATTTTTACTGATTTCACAAAGATGTTATAAAGATTAAATGTGATAATACATGTAAAGTTCAGAGAACACTGGCCTCTAGCATACTCTGAGTAAGTCCTTGTCACACGTACACTCAACCAAAGGCAGGGTGAACATGTATTAACAACAACTCCTGTTGAGTCCAACAGGGGCTGGATGTTCTGGAAAATCCAGAAGGACAGGCAACTTAGGAACTCAGGGATTCATGCTAACAAGAAAGCACGTGGGAGAGAACTCTTAACGCCTCAACCTGCCCTGCTACTTCTCAGTGTAGGAGCACCCATCTGAGGCAATCAGAACACAGAGAACATCATGAAGCCATAGGCTACTGTCGTGGCCCCTTCTCTGGAGATGTGCGCGGTTAGGGTATCTTTCTCCTCAGACAACTCCATGGCTATACCTTCCTAAAAAGCAGCTTCTCCTCACAAAATATTTGGGGTTCTTGCATTAAAAACTTCTGGGTTAGGACTCATGGAGCCCAGGATATTATGCAGGTGGTTCTATCCCCTGACGATGTATGAGCAGAACTGATAGTAAGGCCTGAGGAAAATGGAGTAAGGTTCATTTAAGGATGACAAAGCTCTCCTCCTATGAACACTGGACCATAATTATTCTTAATCCAGGGATGAACACTGGAGCTTCTAAGCTTACACTTCCTTCTGGGCCCCCATTTTGGTTGATGGCATCCCTATTTCTCCAATCAGCCAAGTATTTGCCAGCTCCATTGATTGTCCCTCAACAACAGTCCCACTGACCGACGTCTCAAATGGACCCATGGCACAGGCTCATTACTGGGTTCCCTCTTCACTTCATCCCAACTACCTATGAGGAAACTGTCTCCCCTCATGGCACTGGCTCTTCCTCACCCTCAAACCGTCACCGGCTCCACCATCAGATGGATTATAAATTCTAAACTCTGGATCCTGATTTAAATGAATCAACTGTAAAATGACATGTTAAGATAATCAGAGAAATCTGAATATGGACTGGGTATCAGAAAATATTAAGGAATTACTGTTACTTTTGACAGGTGTGATAATGGCATTGTGACTGTGTGTGTGTGGGGGGGGGGTGTGTGTTTAGCCCTTATTTGTTAGAGAAGCTTACTGAAGTATCTATGAGTGGAATAACATGATGGCTGGAATTTTTAAAAAATACTCCCCCCAAAACTTAAAATTGTAATTATATAAATACAAAATTAGATAGATACATCTATCTATCTATCTATCTATCTATCTATCTATCTATCTATCTATCTA